>NW_004798530.1:63034-64409 GCF_000002075.1 Aplysia californica | reverse complement strand
TTGAGGCTTGTGACTTGAACTAGGGGCTTGTGAGCACGAGCGGGTTTGCTACCGGGGTACAGCCCTAGTAGACAGTTAGATGTTCAACAATCTTCTTCAGTAAAATAATCTAGATCTATGTTGGAGAGGTAAAGGTCTGAACAGGAATCCTGTAAACATTATGGACCCAACTGGAAGACTGCGTATGATTCTGCTTAACTTTGACCAAATCAGCAACAAGAGGATAAAAAGAAAGATTTTTAATAAGCCCTACCGCGAAGAAGACAGGCATTAATGTCTAGCCCAGACTCCCTTCTCAAAAGAAAAGGAAGTCGTGTTTCCCAGATGACGTCACAGATACCGCCATGATGGCCCCACAGAGAGTGGAGGCCCCGGGTGTGCATGGTTGGTCAAGTCAGTTCCGAATGGAGAAAAAGGATTTTACTATAGTGCGTTAAAAAAATTCGGGGCGCAACTTATTGTCAAATATTTCCTCACTATCAAACATAGACTCTCCAGCTTTGCGTCTTAACAGATCAATATTTTTGTAAACGCCTGTTAGCTGTATTCTGCAAATTCCTTAGTAAAAGCTGATAAAAAATCTAAGTTGATGCTTTCTGCAGATTTTAAAAAAGATTTACAACTGGGGCAATATCGCTGTTAAGAGCACGTCCGTCACTTATTTTCTAATCGCGACATTGTGATTATTGAACGTAAGTTTAAAACTTTTAATGCAAGAAAGTGTTTATCATAAAATTAATTTCTTGCAACAAGTTTTGCCACTAAAAAGTGTCATTGGTGACACATGCACATGATGACATTCAAAATAATATAGACAAACACATGCACACATACATACACACGCACACACACACACACGCGCGTGCACAAACACACACACACACACACACAAACAAACACACACACACACACACACACACACACACACATCCCACAATACTCACAATAAGTAACTAGGGTCCAGCTGGCTATCAGGAATCCTGTCCGAACTGCAGCCTGTGAGCAAGACACAGACAAAAACCTTCTGTCAGCGTTCCACGTGAGTGTAGTCTGTGTATAGTCTGTCGTCACGGAGAAATAGGAGGAAAACCCCGAGGACACAGTACATATCGTGTAAGATCCTTGACTTGTTACACATCTTGCTGCTGTTCTTTTAACTGCCGCCAGCTGCACTTCCCACACCAAGTCAGCACTACCTTCATCAGTGTTGTATGCACATGTACGAGAGATGCTCGTCCCCTCCTCTGTAGGGCCCAAATCCTGACCTAATGGTGGAAACAAACTCTTTCTTATAATATGTGTCGGTATGTCATAGTGGGTGTGTGTGTGTGAGAGAGAGAGAGAGAGAGAGAGAGAGGGGGGGGAGAGAAAGAGA
>NW_004798530.1:55248-62934 GCF_000002075.1 Aplysia californica | reverse complement strand
GGGGGGGGTGGAGTGAGAGACAGAGGGACAGAGAGAGAGAGACAAAGAGATATAATAGATAGATAGACAAAAGAGGGGGGAAGTAGAGAGCGAGAGAGATAAAAGGAGAGAGAGAGGGGGAGAGAGTATTTGAAGATAGTATCAATTTCAAATACTTGAACAAAAATTATGTTGATCACTAAAACAATGTAAACAGGGCAGTTTTTCAAAACGTGTAGGCATAGTGAGGGAAGAAAGTCCCATTTCCGGACCTCTTTCTGACAGAATCCATGTCAAACTGACAAAACGTTGAGGTGAGCTTTTAGATTTCTCATAAGATCGAACATTTAACTTGTGTTAGTGTGAACAGTATTCCCACTGTCCTACGAGCCAAATAAAAGAAAGTTTACAAGATAATAATACAACAAAGAATAGTTTCATATCGCTACCTCAGAATTATAAAGTTCTCTCTGCACAGCACCTAGATCTAGATCTAGGTTTGAGAAATTTGACGTCCAAGATTTTGAGTTTCACATCAAGCTTTTTCGAATTCAATTCTTTGAATATCTTGATATTGACTCCGAATAATCTTATTATTTTGATAGAGCAGATAGAAGATTTATTTGGTTTCTGACCTCATGGTCTTAGCAACTCTTAAACTGCCAAAAAATATGTCCGATAGAACTTAATAATTTTGAGGTGGCAAAATATCCATGTGTAGCATACATGTCCTTTCGTTCAGCAAAATATTAGAACGCGTAGAAAAACAGCGAGCATAATCCTGTTGTCACATGAAGCGAGATACACACACCTAAGGCCTCAGGACGAGACATGACATTCGTACATTCACTCGAACAGGTTGGCGACTTTCCCTGAACTCTCACTCATGAACAAACGTACTACACATAACAACACACAAGGTTAGTCGCCACACATTGTCTTTTTTTACCACTATTTATTCTGCTTAACGCTTTGATTAGAGATGTATATTATTATACTCTCGTCGGTGTCACAAAAAAAATCCTGTTATAAAGTCCGTTTTTACATCAAAGAAAAAAAATTAGCTTTTGATGTTTTGTTCCATTCAGAAATCATGAAAAGCAAGAAAATAGTCAGCCTTTACTGAAGCATTAAACTGCATTTTGATTTTTTTTTTAAAGGTGTATCTTTCATAGAGATCTGGGAGGCTGCAAAAATCGAACATTCTCAAAATCTGGACGTAAATGGGTTGCTTAAGATGGCGACGATTGTACTCACCTGATGTCTGTCTCCGATATCTGGAAAATAATCCCCAGGTTTTCTCCTCACTCTGTGTCAGTGCGGCCATACCTGGCGGGACAGGGGAGAGTGCGTGAATGAGTGAGGAAAGGGACATTTGAATAATCAGTGAATGAATGAGTGAGTGGGTGAGTGAGTAAATAAACTCAATAAAGTGAATGTAGGTGATCTATAAATATACACACATTATATATATATATATATATAAATATACATATTATATATATATATATGATTTTATATATTTATATATAATTATATAATATTTTCATTATAATATGTATTATATATATATGTATACATATGTATGTATGTTTGTGTGTGTGTGTGTGTGTGTGTGTGTGTGTGTGTGTGTGTGTGTGTGTGTCTGTGTACTTAATATGAGGCTTTCGTGGTTGAGAAGTTACGGGGTTCGCCTCTCATGCAATAGCTCCCGGGTTCGAATCCGGTTAGCGACGGAAAATTTTCTTCTTTAAAATTGTCTAATTTCACCTCGTTTCATGCTCTCAAGCAATGTTCTGTTGTGTTCTTTCGTCTCTACTTTCTGCCCCCACCCCTAAACTTCATTTGCCCCCTCCTCTGGGCTCCTGACTCTTTCTGCCGCCTTTCTACGACTACTCCTTGGCTCCTTCTTACTGCTGTCTTTCAGCCCCACCCGTGGCCTTCTGGTAGGTAAGATCCAACTCCTAGCCTTCTCGGATGGTGGCGCGAAACCTTGGAGGTCCGATGAGTAAGTTGTGCACGTTAAAGACCCCATAGTCGTACAAAGTCGATATGAATAGGTTCTGGCCGTCGCCGAGACAAAATGCAAATTTCCAAACTGGAAATGTTTCATGTGTCCCGTACGCTCTTATGACCTTACAATTTGCGAACCCCGCAAAACACTTACCAGAAAAAAAAAAACACACACACACACACACACATATATATATATATATATATATATATATATATATATATATATATATATATATATATATATATATATATATATACATAATTATATATATAATAGAAGTACATACTGTAAGACAGATAGATAGATAGATAGATAGATAGATAGATAGATAGATAGATAGATAGATAGATAGATAGATAGATAGATAGATAGATAGATAGATAGATAGATAGATAGATAGATAGATAGATAGATAGATAGATAGACTCACCTTGTTCAGGAGCAACAACACAAGAGCATCTCTATAAGACATCTCTGACGTCCACATCAAAGAGTCCTTGTCGGTGTAGAGGTCAATAACCCTAGCTTGCCATACAATGGATAATGGTCTTTGTGTGAACGGGAGCTGCTGCTTTCCGAAAAAGAAAATATGTAGGCGTTGGAATGGTGTGCTCAGATGTGGGGATATACAAATTACTGTGAGTGTTTTTACATCCCCATCGACACCTTTTAGATCATTCAAGGGCAAATCTTCCGACCCTGCCTGTCAGGACAAACCCCTTCTGAGACAAATACAACGTCCCAATATATAGACTGATGAGGTGCTCCCACTTGGGAAACGAACTTGGGTCTTCTGCTTGCGACAGCGACGCGCCTAACCGCTACGCCACGGACGTCACAGATGATGGGTAGGAAGACAAAGGGTTGGGATGGTTGGCTTAGAAGGTGGGTAGGGGGATAAAAGGGCAGGGATCATGAACTCAGATTGTGGGTGAGAATGGAGACATATTTGGGGGTTAAGGACCGGGTAGGCGGGTAGTCGAGGGGCGGGGGGTAGAAGGCTGGCGCGGTTCGTCCGTAGAGCACTGTCGTGCAGTGCCGCCCAATTTTTTAAAAATGTTCTATGACGTAAAACACTCTCAATAATAACATAAAAGGAGCCAGAAACAAGCTCCAGCCAAATATTATATCAAAACAAGGTCCTCACTGGCGCCATAGCTGTCAATTCTGTGTCTATAGCGCCGTAAAACATCTACTATGCCATGCCAAAGTCCACCGGCTTTAGCTAAACATAATGGGATATTCAAAGGTGTAACCTGACCTATAAATCGCTCTTGGGGATAACCCAAGCGATGATGACACTCGTAGCGAGTTTGGCGGTACATAAATATTAATAAGACGGCACATCTCAAACGTGCTCCAGCCGAACAGTGCCGAAACATAGCCCACAGTAGGCAGTCTAAAAATAAACGCGATAGACCGTACGCTATTCTTTGCCAATATCATGTGAGCCCCGGAGCAATTCAGCTGAGTGCTCAAGTGAATTGTTGTTGGTTCATTGTCTGTCTTGCCACTATATTAAGTGACTCTGTGACCGTGACCCTGAGGGAGGTGAACGTGACCGTCCTATGACTTGTGCCTTTGAATGATTTTATAGTGGAGTAGTTAAAGTTATTACTTGAGTGTTCAGTTCCAATACAGGATGAAGGAAATTGGTGTTTAACTAACAAACAAATTTAGTACTAGAAATTAACGCGACAAGTAAAAAGAATGAAAATAAAAGTACGAGGTCCTCCCTCACGAACCCCAAAGATCCTAAAATTGCTCACCGTCTCATTTACTATGCCCTTGACTATCTTCAGCATGCGATAGCTTAATTGTGCACGTCCACTTTTTAGCCCCACGAGCCGCCCCTGGTAGAAGGGTACTGATTGTGTGGACGATCAATCATCGAGTTTGAAGCAAACTGAGCTCCATATCCCCAGCTAAAAGAACCGCTTTTCTAAACTCAAAAGGTGGAACTTTGTAACGACCTGGAAGGTGGGAGAAAATGCTGCCTGGTAGCGGTACTATCATAACGTCAAACTAACATTTGGCGATCTGAAGATAATATCTGAACAAAAGCGTATTGCAGTGAGATGAGAGCGTCTTTTACAACCCTTATACAGCTGTTCAAATACTACAAAAGACGACAGTTGTCATAGGAAGCTGTCAGTTTATGCCAGAACTGTTACGTTTAAATTTGAAAAGCTCACAGTGTTGGAAAAGTACTCAGAGATCTAAACCCCTTGAATTCACTGCCCCCCCATATATATATATATATATATATATATATATATATATATATATATATATATATATATATATATATACATATGTGTGTGTGTGTGTGTGTGTGTGTGTGTGTGTGTGTGTGTGTGTGTGTGTGTGTGTGTGTGTGTGTGTGTTACAGTAAGAATGCGTACCTAGTGAATACGCGTAATCATTGAATATTTTAGTGAATACACGTAATCCCCGTTTCAGTTTCACTCAGGGGTTTCACATAATCACTGAAATTTCTAGTGATTACGCGAAATCCCTAAAATTAGACCTATCATTTTACGTGTTTTTACTACTGAGCATTCAGTAAAATCACGTAATAGCCCCGCCACTGTACAGTGATTACACGTTTTCACTGAAATATTCAGTGATTACGCGTATTAACTAGATTGATATATATATATATATATATATATATATATATATATATATATATATATATATATGGATATGCCAGCTGGCAAACAAGGAGACAACGTTTGTGTGCCAGTTCCACTTGTTGGTCGAGGGAGAGGCGATCCCAGAAAGACCCTTGGTGTCATAATTGACAGACAAGAAGAAAGCTGGTTTGTATTCCAGCAATCAGTTCGATCTGGGCCCTGAGCGTCTTCTGAACACTGACGACATAAACACCGAAAAAATAGTTTCAATCCTCTTCAGGTGGACAAGGCTTCACAAGATGCAACTGTACTGGTGCCAAAAAGTGTAGGTCACGGCGATGCAAATGCAATAAAGCAGGTTTTAGGTGTAACTTACGCTGTCAGAGCATCCTCAATTGTTGTAACAAGTGACGACGTCGATGGATCTTAGTCTTAAGTATTTAACTGAAAACTGAAACAACAACAACAACAACAACAATAGTGTCTGCCATTAAAAAATAAATAAATGCTTTGTTTTTAGATTGTGGAGCAGGTGTGTGTATGTGTGTGTGTGTGTGTGTGTGTGTGTGTGTGTGTGTGTGTGTGTGTGTTGTGTGAGTGTGAGAGAGAGAGAAAGAGGGAGAGAGAATGGAGGGAGAGAGAGAGAGAGAGAGAGAGAGAGAGAGAGAGAGAGAGAGAGAGAGAGAGAGAGAGAGAGAGAGAGAGAGAGGGTATCTTTTACCGAACTGACTATTTAAGCAATAAAATTTTGTATGTGCCTGATCATTGTTTAGAATTTTTTAATGCTTAGTTTTTAGATTCTGGAGCATGTGAGAGTGTATGTGTGTGTGTGTGTGTGTGTGTGTGTGTGTGTGTGTGTGTGTGTGTGTGTGTGTGTGTGTGTGTGTGTGTGTGTGTGTGTGTGTGTGTGTGTGTGGGTGTGTTTCCCCGGGAAATCAAATATATTCGTAGGTGCTGTTTATTTATAGAGGGCCATACAAGTACAAGTCGAGCACACCAGAGCCCGCCATCTGTCTGCCAACACAGAAAGACATACTGAACACATTGAAAATCCCATTCGTTATGATAGAAGGCTCAAAGTTTGTGACAATGCTAATAATAATAATAATAATAATAATAATAATAATAATAATAATAATAATAATAATAATAATAATAATAATAATACATAATACATAATACATTTAATGCGTAATATACGAGCATTGTCCTGAATTAATAAGGAAATGGCTATAACATGTAACAAACAATGGGTTATGACTGTGATACAACTTACACAAAGTGCTAAGCATTTTCCTTTACTTCTCAACAAAGTCCCTATAAACATAATTAATTGTTGTTGTTGTTCTTCTTCTTCTTTTTTAACTGCTACTATTATTATTATTATTATTATTATTATTATTATTATTATTATTATTATTATTATTATTATTATTATTATTATTATTATTATTATTATTATTATTATTATTATTATACTATTATTATAATTATTATTATTATTATTATTATTATTATTGTTATTATTGTTATTATTACTATTATTATTATTATTATTATTATCATTATTATTGTTGTTGTTGTTGTTGTTGTTGTTGTTGTTATTATTATTATTATTATTATTATTCCATGGAGACATTCTACATAATTTGTCAGTTCGACTACGTATACCAGACGCCTTAAGAAGGAGGACAATCAGAGTCTATTTTAATTTAGTTTTTTGTTTGTTTGTTTTGTTTTCGTGTGACTGGTTGTTGTTGTTGTTGTTTTTGCACAATGGTGAAGCGCTTAACGACCCCACTGCAGATGCCGGTATACATTTGTGAGGCAGCGTGGTGGAATCAGGCTCTCGTCAAAATAATCAAAGTGAAGAAACTTGCATTTTTCCGCTGGTTTGTGAATTTTTATAAAATTTTTGTTTTTTGGCTCATCACCTTTCATGCCCATTAAAGAACTCATTTCTGTGTAGATTTTCTGAAAAACGTTCAATACAGGAACAACAAAAAATGTCAATTTCCGCTTCCACGGACTCTTAAGCAAAGGAAATAACTAAAATTTGGCGGCCATTTTCTCACTAATTTTACCTCTGAAAACAGATGACCCTCACCTCCTTCTTTTGCAAATATCTCGATTTATATTTATGATAATTGGATATTTTTTCATCCAAATAAAGACAAGTGAACAAGCTTTAAGAAGATACCAATAACTCTACATGCCCAAAAATTGACGAGAGCATGATTCCACCACGCTGCCTCACATTTGTGTCAAGGTGCGGTGGAATCAGGTGCTCGTCTGTTTTGAGGTATGTGGAGGTATTGGTGTCATCTTCTGGCTTGTTCATTTGTCTTGCTTTTAATGAAAAAAAGTTAATATCTATCTATTCTGACAAGTATTCCATATATCGGTAATTGAAGAAGGTTGGGATTGCCTGGTTTCAGAGGTAAAATTAGCGGGCGCATAAATGGCTGCCAAAGTTGTGTGATTTCTACACCTTTAGAGTCCTTGAAAACATTCAAAATTACATTTTACGAGCGCCTGATTTCACTACAATGCCTCACGTTTATTATCGTCTTGTTATTGCTGTTGTTGTTGTTGTTGTTGTTGTTGTTGTTGCTGTTTTTGTTATTATCATTGAAACATATTTTCTGATGGATGAATTGCTCTTCAAAGTACTTCGACTATCAAAAGAATGTATCTCTAACTATACAGAACGATTTCTATAACTAGTCACTACTTTAGAATTACAAAGTTCTATCTGACACTTTTTTTGTCGTTTTGAGTTACGAAGACCATGTGATCTATCTGCTCTATCAAAACCATAGGAGTATTCGAAGTCGATATCAAGATATGAAAAGAATTGTTATCTTGACAGGTTGTGATAAACAACATTTTACGTCAATCTTCTAAAAACTGAGAACTGAGTGGATAGAACTCTGCGATTCTAGGGTGGCGAAGAGTTTCCACATCCTATGTTTAATACAATGTGGCACAGCATGGTGGAATCAAAAACTTACTTACTTACTTACTTACTTACTTACTTACTTACGACGG
>NW_004798530.1:51631-54255 GCF_000002075.1 Aplysia californica | reverse complement strand
CGCTCCGCCTGCACCATCCACGAAGATCCTCTTTTCAATCTTTGGAGTACTTGGTTTCCTATTTTCGGATGCAGAGGGTGACGTTCGTCTGCTGAAGCTATACCATGGAGTCTGTTGAATTTCGCTCAGTTGTCAAGTTTTTACACTTGCAAGGAAAATCCCCTAAAGACATTTTTCAAGACATAGTTCAAATTTATGGTGACAAATCTCCTCGTTATATTATATTGTATTGTGACATACTGGGAAAGACAATTTAAATCTGGATTCATGCTGGTGATGGATGAAGATCGTGAAGGGCGCTCATCCTTTGTGGTAACTGAAGAGAATGTATCCGTAGTGAAGGAACAGGTTCTACAAGACCAACGTATAACAGTTAAACAGCTCTCAAGTGAAATGAGAATAAGTAAAGGGTCAATTGAAATGATTCTCCACGATCATCGTAACATGAATACGGTGTGTGCGAGGTGGTTACCCCGCCTTTTGACATTTGAACAAAAGAAGCAGAGGGATTGAGACCAGCAAAAATCTCATTCGAATTGAGTCCAGTGACACAAATCTCTTTAAATACATGGTGACTATGGATAAAACATGACTTATCATTTTAATCCAGAATACAAAATGTCCTCCATGCTATGGAAAACCCCTTCTTCTTCCTCACCAAAGAAGGCAAAGGTAACACCATCAAGAGGAAGGGCCATGCTATCGTGTTTCTGGGATTGTGAAGGTATCATCATGACTGACTACCTGGAAAATGGAAAAACAGTCAGAGGAGACTACTACTCGAGTTTGCTGATAAAACTGCGATCTGAATTAGTGAGAAAAAGGCGTGGAAAACTCCGCAGTGGGGTCCTCCTACAGCACGACAACGCCCTTGCGCACAGGGCACAACAAGCAGTCCAGACAGCAGAACAACGCCGCTTTGAAATCCTGCCCCGCCCGGCTTATTTACCAGACCTACCTCTCTTCAGACTTTTTTCTGTTTCCTAATGTTTAAAAGTCACTCAAAGGACGTAATTTCCATGACAACGAGGACGCCATTGAAGCTGTTGAAGCCTGGTTAGGGGCCCATTCTGGATCATTTTTCTCTCAAGGCCATTTGAAGGTCAAAGAGAGGTGGCAGAATGGTGTTACTCTGCGTGGTGACTATAATATTAATAATATAGAGAAACAAAAGCATGTGTGCCAAGTTCCAAAGCTCTATCTTTTTCTTTCATGCTTAGATCAAAACTTCTTGAACCCCCTTAGTCCTTACTTACTTATTTACTTACTTATTTACTTACTTACTTACTTACTTACTTACTTACTTACTTACTTACTTACTTACTTAGAGCGATAACATAAAGAAAGCCGAAACTGAAGCGGCTGAAGATCGACTCGGACAGGCGCCAGTAGGTGTCTGCTTGACTCCACATAGAGGGCGCCTATTGCCGATCCCTTTAAGCTCGCGTTGCATTGATCTACTGTTGTCTAGTCTGCCTACATCTACCGTATCTAGAATCTAGTTCTAGGTCTTGAGTGATTACAAATTTACAAGAATGGACTCGTCATCCAAGAGGGGGAGGGGGAGAGGAGGAGAGGGGGGGGGGAGAGAGGGGGGAAGGGGAGAGAGGAAGAGAGGGAGGGGGAGAGGGAGGGAGGGAGGGAGAGGGTGAGAGGGAGGGAGAGGGAGGGAGAGAAAGGGAGGGAGAGAGAGAGGAGAGAGATTATCTTCCCGTGTCCGGTAGAATGTCATATAAAATTGCAATATTATGTCATAAATGTGTCAATGTGATGTTGTATCTCTTTTCATTTGTTTTTTTGTTTTGTTTTTGTAAATTGTTTTACGGCGCTCGCAACTGCATAGGTCATATGAGCGCGCGGGACACTCCTAATATTTTCAGTTGGTAGGAAATTTTGAATTTTGCCCAGGTGGGGGCCGAAGTCTACTCTTATCGATTTTAGACCACCAAGGGATCTTCAACGTGCACAACTTGCACACGGGACCTCCGAGATTTTTCGCCCTTGTCCGAGAAGGCTAGGTGTAGATCTTTCCTACCAGAAGATCAGGGGTGTGGCTGAAAGACAGCAGTAAGAAGAAGCCAATGAGTAGCAGTAGAAAGGCTGCAGAAAGAATCAGGAGCCCAGAGGAGGGGGCAAGGGAGGTGAAAGGGTGGGGGGCAGAAAGAGGAGACGGAAGCAGACGACAGAACATTGCTAGAGAGTAGGAAAGGGGGTGAAAGGAGACAAATTTAGAGAAAAAAAATATTTTTGATCGCTACCCGGATTCGAACCCGGGACCTTTGAATGAGAGGCGAACACCTTAACCTCTAGGCCACGAGAGCCCCCCGTGCGCGTGTGATAAGCACGTATGCGTGTGTGCGTGTGTGTGTGCGTGTGTGTGTGTGTGTGTGTGTGTGTGTGTGTGTGTGTGTGTGTGTGTGTGTGTGTGTGTGTGTGTGTGTGTGTGAGTGTGTGTGTGTGTGTGTGTGTGTGTGTTAGTTTGTGTTTGGAGTACATGTGTGTGCACATGTGTTCGTGAGTGTGTATGTGTGTGTGTTTGTGTGTGTGTATGTGTGTATGTGTGTGTGTGTGTTTGTGTGTGTGTTTGTGTGTGTGTATGAGTGTGTGTATTTTTGTGTTTGTGT
>NW_004798530.1:46703-48168 GCF_000002075.1 Aplysia californica | reverse complement strand
ATCTCAAATAGGAATTGCAGCTTTCTTTCTTTCTTTTTTTTACCCAAAGAGGTTATAAATAGAACTACAGGTCTTTGCTGTGACGTCACGAGTGTCAAACTTCAGGGGCACGCTGCCATTCCGGGGAGGAATAAAAGGCCAGTCGGTACACAGCAACACTTTTCAATCACGGATTAAAGATACTCTGTGAAGTCTTTTGGCGTTGATTTCTTTTCTATGGGATTTGTTTTGGGGGGTTTGTGATTGTTTTCCTTTAAATGAGACAGATAATTCCCAAATAATGCAAATAGGAATTTTACGATCTGAGACCATTCGGGGGGGAGTAAAATTCGGAAATTAATGAATGAGATTAACTTCATGATCACTTGTTAAAATTTTAAAAAACATAATTTTATTGAAATCTTTTGCTGTGTGTCGCTCAAACAGTATCTCTAGATTTAGCACCGCTGACCACAGCAAGGCGCTCGTATCGACGCTCTGGAATCAGGAATGTGACTGAGAAACTGCTAGAAGCGTCAGCTTCAATTCTAGCACACCTTCAAGGCTGGCTGAACGAAAAAGAACCACTGTCGATGTTGTTGAGATGAGAGAATATAAAGTATCCAACCAGGTATAACTATGGCAAATCAAGACGTTAGATGTTTGGTAGGAAAGAAGGAGCAAAGCACACCACAGCACCCACCAATCACCTGCATCGGAATTGAGAAATGACGGTGTAGAGAAGATATAATACTCATACAATGTTTTTGTATAGGAATCAGTCTCACCTTATTGCAACGTGAGCAGTGGCCTCCAACTACTACTAGGCCATTTCTCCAATTTCATCAAAGAAATGTACAAAATGAAAAACAAAATTCCGTTCATATATTCCTCAATGAGAGAGCATCTAACAGGATTTCTTACATTTGCAAACCATTTTAGGGTTATGATGCAATAATCTGCGAAGTTAGCCGTTTTTCTTTGCCAAAAAATGACGGCAAATGGTGACTGACATGTCACTAAAATTGACTTTTAATAACTGGAACACGCCACTGAAATGTTAGTGAGTTTCAAACAACAGACAATTAGGCTTGGGATAAAGCCTTTAGCTATACATTCCATTCATACATTTTTCTTTCCTCAGGATGAAGCAAAAATATTTATGATGATCGTTACGCTTAGTGTCACAACCAAGCTGAGTTTTCATGGCAAAGTAACCTTCCATCCAATCTCAGAACTCTACCCAATATGTTCTGGTCGTTTAAAACGCTCGGAAACCAACGATGGTTGCGGGCAAATAGGATTTCTGAATGTGATAGCTAAAGTCAGGGCTTTGGTTTTTTGCAGGAGCGGTTTGTTATCTGGGCAAGACCGGTGGTGCCGGTCAGATTTTTGTAGGTTTATTGCTGATGACGATTTTCATTCAGTTTTAAGTAAATCCAAACAAACATGTATCAACATTCAAAAACACCTTGCCGATTTGAAG
>NW_004798530.1:41703-46603 GCF_000002075.1 Aplysia californica | reverse complement strand
AAAAAAGGAAGGACGTCAAAGGGTGACTGATATGTCACTATAATGACTGTTAATAACTGCAACACGCCACTGAAATGTTAGTGAGTTTCAAACAACAGACAAATGGGCTTGGGATAAAGCCTTTAGCTGTACATTCCATTCATACAATTTTTCTCAGGATGAAGCAAAAATATTCATTGTGATCGTTACGCTAAATGTCACAACCAAGCTGAGTTTTCACGATAAGGTAACCTTCCATCCAATCACAGAACTTTACCCAGTTCAGTGCCAACCATATTATGTTCTCGTCGGTTAAAACGCTCGAAAACCAATTATGATTGCGGGCACAGAGGAATTTATGAAAGTGGCAGCTAAAGCCAGGGCGTTGGGGTTTTTTTTTTTCACGATATAACAAGCGAACGATCCTTTCTAATTTTGACAGGTTTCGTTTTGTTTCGTTATTGAGGCTTTAAAAACGTTTTTTTAAATCCTATGGGCGCTACTTGTAAACATCGCCCTATCTTCCGAGATGACGATAAGGAGAGAAGGTTAGAGCTAGTTTATTTGTCAAGCCACAATTTTCTGTTCTCGTAACATGCGACACTTTCTGTGTATATTTTAACAAGCATCACATCATAGAAAACATCTTGCTCAATGATTTGAACCTTGTCATTTCGATGGATGCTATTATTGCTATTCGATTTCTCAGATATTGTTAGATTGTTGGATGCTCCTTTTCGGATCCAATTTGCTGATCGCTAAACCCCCTTTTTCCGAAGGCGGTTTGAGGAGGTAATAAAAGTAAAGTTGTTCCCGCATCCGATCAGGACATTTGGGGATTGCCTTGTTGTGAGACAACTTCCTGGGTCTTCGGCATTAATTGTGGTAGGGTGGCCAGTTCCTTTCCACGCCGCCTTTACATCCCCAACTCGAAGTCAGGTACCCATTACTGCTGGATGGGCAGGAGGGGGCGAAAAAAGTCCGTGTCCGAACCCAGGCTCGAACCCGGACTTTCCGCTTCGGAGGTGAGCGCACAAACTGCTCCGCCACTGCACCCTCGAGGAGGTAATATCGTTTTGCGGGAAAAATTTTATTTTTACAGTGGAATCCTGTTATAACGAGAGGGAGGGGACCGGTGCAAAATGTCCGTTATAGCAGGATTCTCGCTATAAGGGATCCAGTAATAAATTCAAGGGAAACTGTAAAGTAGGCCTATTCTATGAGTTTGGTGTTCTGTTTATTTCCTTTTACTATATCCCCTGTGATGATTTTGTTTCAACATGACCTCTAGGTCCTACTTGATCAAAAATCGAATCAGTTTTCTTTCTCTAGCGATAGCGATGTTGATTGGCATCTCTGTGTTGGCGATCAGAAAGAAAGGCCTCTGGGCTAACTCGCCCGCTGTGTTTCCCCCACCCCACCACACCCTGTGGTACATTCCGTCTGCTTGCGCACGTCACACATTCGCTCCATCCATCACATTGCTGTGACCGCTCCATCCACGCATAGGAGAAGTGAGAGGCATGGTAGGCCTTGATAATCTAAACTAGGCTTACGCTGGCCTATCTCGCGATGCGGTCTGCTTGTCTGCGCATGCCACACCCTCCCTACTCAGTCGCTCCGGCCTTCATTGTTGACACACATTGGCTCTCCCATTCTTTGTTTCGCTAGATCACCAACAAGTTTCTCAACTGGCGGGGTTTTGCAATATGTATAATTGGCCTATGCACTGTCCATAGCAGCAGCAATAATCCGCAATAACCGACTCTCATGTTTGTCTGAGAGAACTATAGCAGTATTTTATTTACAAAGGTAAAGAAGAGAAAAAAAACGGGGTTTTCAAATAGTGTCTTTATAACAGACTTCTCGTTTTTTCCGGACTCGTTATAAGTGGACTCCACTGTATTACCAATATGGAGTTTGAAATGTTTTTCAAATTTTTCTTCCTAACCGTTACATGTAATAAATTACAGGGTTTTTTAAAAACTTGCTTCAAACTTTCAAACTCAAACTCCGTATACTTTTTAAGACTCAATATATTTCGGGACTATATCTAGATCTAGTACCTGTAGGGCTTAAGTAGGCCTATAATGTCCCAAATAATTCATGCTCAGTAGGTATGACAAGGTTAGAGGAAAAACGTCTTGTAGTTGTAGGCCAAGGATGCTGTACAGGGCCTAAGCCAATCTCATCCATCATCACACAAGGGCTTACTGTCAGTAATTCAAGCCTGTGCGACCATTGACAGGAGTCAATCGGCCAGTCCCCTTTGCAGAGCTATTGCTAGAGAAGCAGTCTGAAGCATAATATTATCAAATATTGTGCTTAGGTGGTGCCATGCGCCCACGAAACCCTTCGGGGGGGGGGGGTAAGAATGGATACACAATTAGGCCTACTTTTTGCGAGCTTGGAGCATTGGTAGACCTATATTTGTTGTTGGTCGATGGTAGGAACCATTTATTATACTTTTGCTGGTAAGTGGTAATTTATTCCTGGTTCTCGTACATTTTGAGTCCCCCCTAGATCCGTGAAGTGTTCCTAACTTCTGTTGGATCATCCACTTTCATTCATTACACTACATATGTAGCCTACATTTAGCACACTGTTCGCCAGCAGGTGAAAGTTAATAGAACACTTTTCAAGGAGCTTGCTTGCTCAATTGAAATATCTTTCCAGCATTTGTGGGTTTTCTTACTTCATGTTTTAAGTCTAAGAGACTTTGTTTATTCTGTGTCTTTTCTGTAGTGGCTGGAATATTGGCCGCTGTTTTTGAAAAACCTGATTTTTGCACATTCGCTTTTTACTTTTTTGTCACGGTAACACTTGCCACATTTTGTTTATGTCATGCAACACGCGTCACAATACATCGAAGTATTTGATTCTCTGTTTCTATTTCATCTAGTTTCCTATTTTTCTCAGTCTACCCCTCTTTCATAACCCAATTCTTTATTTCTCTGACTTCTCTCTTGAAGGAAAATGTAGAGCTCTATAAGATATCGGATCTTAGGTGTTTGAAATGATCAGGGGCGAAGCGTCTATATAATCAAATAATCACTGCTTCCCTTCCTAATTTTGAAACATTGTCGCTGTCAAATTCATCCATAAACGTAAACCTCTTAAATTAAATGTCAAAAGACGTTCGTAATCAACAATGAACAGTATGCCTAACATTCAAAACGGTTTCACGGCCACAGAAATAGCCTCCTCACCCCTCTCGGGCCACTCCATAAGCAGTCGCAAGCTTTGATTGAGTAAGCTTAAAGTGAGGCTGGAAGAGTCCACCAATAATATAGTTGAAGGGAACGTGCATAGCAGTCTAAACTGTTTCATTGCCACATATACCCTGTTCACCCCTTTGGGGTCACAGTTAAAATCAATCTCAAGCCCTGATTATGTAAGCTAACTAACACTGGTCGAGTCTACCTCACAAATGTGAGGGGAACTAACTCCTAACAATCTCTTCACTGTTGCAAGTGCTTGCTTTTTTCCCCTCGACTTTTTACCGTCCTATAATCAGATCGTGACCTCGATTATGACACCAGCTCCTGGCCGCGAAAGGCTAACAAAAACAGCCAAATGTAAAATTTAAAAAATGACAATTGTCATGTTCTACCAAAGAGTTAGACTCACTGGTAGATCTATAACATATAGATCTAGTACTGACGTCTCTGCTTCTTTTCTTTGTGTTTATGTATTCACATCTAAAGTTAAATTTAATTTTAGTTGGAACTGATATTTAATAAGATACTTTCCCGATTATTTTGGCGGTTGAACATACAATATGAATTCCGGATTTGTTTTCACTCACAACTCAGAGTCGCCGCCTCGAGTAAGATTCTTGTGTCATATCTACAGGCCATATCTGGTCCCGTTTCACTTTGATTACCCTGTCAAACAAGTCAGCCTTCGCCCCTGGAAATGATTGATGTAGGTCACGTAACATGTGTCACATTATGACAAGAACATTTCTCTAAATCAATAAACTATATTTGTTTTTCTTCATATACCATTCACTTGGGTTTTTATGTCTCTATTTGACCTGTTTGTGTATTGTTGTTTGTTGCTTTAAGTACATTACGTGTCTTGGTGCCATGTCACAGTAACATGCATCACAAAATGAAATATCGGTCACAGGGCCAAAATGCCTTGTCTGAAATGGCTTGTCTAGAAATTTAAATTCTGAAGCTTCTGAAAACCGTGTTTTTAATTTTTAATTTTTACCTCAATCTTTATAAAAACACACTATGTAAAATCCATTGCACACTCTGAATTGTAACTTTTATTTCGCATAAGTGTTGCAATAAAGTGAGACTGACTCAATTACTAGATAATTATCCATTATAACGTATAGTCTCTGCTTTTTTTTTTGCCTTCTATTTGTTCATTCACATCTTTTAAAATCATTTACTGTTGAACAGTCTAGAAAACATTATTCCTAGCGTACCTTTAAAAATATAATAACGTTTTGCCCAAAGTGGGAATGAAAGTATTACATTTTCTTGATTATTTTGGTGGGTGAGCATACAATTTACATTCAGGATTTGCTTTCATTCACAACTCAGTGATGCCGGTTCGAATAAGAAAATTGGTTAACTATGTTCCTCAGAGCCCAGTCAGAGATGAGGTGGGAAGAAGACGTTGGCGATGGATTGGACACACTCACATGAGGTCAAGCAGCTGCATAACAAGAACAGTGTTAGATTGGAACCCAAAGGGTAAAAGATTAAGGGGAAGACCACGTGAAACCTGGAGAAGAGTCACATCAAGCGACTAGCCCAGGATAGGGAAAAGTGGAGAGTGTTTGTTCGTGGCCTATATCCTGACCCAGGGTGAGAAAGGCAATGATGATGATGTTCCTATTGTGGGAAATTTTTTTCGTGTGTGGCCTCATTTCTACCCGGTTCTTTATTTTGGCTCCTGC
>NW_004798530.1:39388-40789 GCF_000002075.1 Aplysia californica | reverse complement strand
CGTGGTGCTTCAGTGAGTTAATTAGACATGGCCTACTTTAAAAAGTCAATCTTTTACCACAGGAAAATATAATTCATTAAAATTAGGCTTACGCTTTTTCGCATCTATTGCTTCTCTCTTTTCTTGTGTCTCTGAACTGCAAGAGAAAACCCCCAGAGCACACTACAGAGGTCGACATAGCAATCGAGCCGGAAACGATGAACGCTGACTCCCAATTTCGTCAGTGCCCCAATTTCAAATCAACACATCCGATGTGATCCTTTCCCAACTCACCACACTTTCTGCTTTACCAAGTGACAACCCCCCCCCCCAAAAAAACAAAAAAACAAAACAACTACAACAATAAAAAATACCCAAAAAGAAAACAAAACCAACAAAAAATGGACCTAGCACAGTTTTTGTGCTAGAAAGCTCTCATAATTGCTCTTGTAGTTATTGCGAATGTGATGCTTGTCACAAACATAGACGTTCAAATAAAATTGAAAACATGTTTAAATATTGATAACTTTTAATGATCTGATCAAATTAATATAATTAACCCGCTAGTCGGAAAGTTTGGATTGTTTTGTTTAGCCATGGGCATGTGTTTCAATTTCATCACCCGTACGATAATTTCGTCATAAACGTTTTGTGCCAAATCTTGGCATACGTTGATTGCCTTTCATGGCCAAAGTAATCAGTGTATAAATTAAATAAACAAACAAATGAAGTCCGGATACTGCTGCTGTAGAATATCATTTGCACAAATGTGACATTTGATGCATTTCGAACGGGGATCAAAATGGGCATACACTTGAATCAAACATTTCAGAATCGGCGTAGATCCATAATACTGAATTATTTCTAAAAGAAAAACGCCTCCAGGTTTCCGTAACTTTTATGTTACAACTTTACAACAATCACAAAAAATGCAAAAATGCTGCTGCTGATACACATGACGATACAAAAGCAACGAAAACAAAACAGTAATAATAATAAATAATAAATAATAAATTGCATTTATATAGCGCATTTCCACAAAGAAGTGCCCCTTAGTGCGCTGTAAAATAACACAAAGAACACATGAAGAGCACAGCTCCTATAGTAATCCTTTCTCTCTCTCTCTCTCTCTCTCTCTCTCTCTCTCTCTCTCTCTCTCTCTCTCTGTGCGTGTTATAATATTGCATCATTGATCTACCATTGCATTTTTATCTGTTCCTTTTTTGTTGTTGTTGTTCGTTACAGGTTCTTTGAATTCTGTTTTACCGTGGGATGTGTATGCTATGTGTATCAGTCTGCTGCACGATAGTATAAGTAGAATATCCAAAATGCACTTGCAACCCGAAACCTGAACATAAATCTGTCACTCCTACACCACCATCTTTTAAATCCCCCCCTCCCCTCCCCCTACCATACACACAT
>NW_004798530.1:37278-38731 GCF_000002075.1 Aplysia californica | reverse complement strand
ATATATGGTCAAAATTACAAAGCAATATCCCTGGTTTGGCATTGCAAAACAGAACTTCGGTCTTATCATCATTCATTTTAAGTCTGTTTGATATCCTCCATTTTTTACCTCCGCAATACATTGTTCCATGCTGGTAACTGGACAATTGAAATTTGTTGGTAAAACAGACTTGTACAGCTGAGTGTCGTCCGCGTACATGTGGTAGTTAACGTCGTGCTTCCTAATTATTGAACCTAAGGCCTTTGTACATGTATATAGTGTGTATAAGAGTGGTCCGAGCACGGACCCTTGGGGCACGCCAAATTGCAAGCTGAAAATGGATGACATTTCACCATTCACACGTATAGACTGTGTACGATTAAACAAATAGGACTCAAACCATTCAAGAACAGTCCCAGATAGGCCGAAGCTATAGCCTAACCTCCTTATAAAAATTGAATGATCGATGGTATCAAATGCAGCACTTAGACCGAGTAAGGCAAGAACAAACACTTTGCCTTCGTCTGCTTCACAAAGGACGTCATTCTGGACTTTTAAAAGTGCAGTCTCTGTGTTATGAAACGCTCTGTACTCTGTAGGCCGACTGATAACATTCTAAAAGATTATTTACTTCAAGATGTGCAGTATCTTGAACTGTATGAACAACAACAAAACTTTGAGGAAAAAAATCGCCGCCCGAGTCCTAAAAAAAGCCCGACCTGGTCGCCACACTGTCATATACACGATGCGTGCAGCAACACGCGCCTCGAGGAATATCGACCAGCTTGTGACCTCATCTCAACACCGTTACCCCCCCCTCCCTTCCCCTACCTCACTTCACCGTCAAACCCCCCCTCCCCTGCCAGCTTCACTTTAACCCTCCCCCCCCCTCTCACCTCACTCAGACCGACAACACAGACATGAGCTCTGCTCTCGGGCACGCGGCTGCTCACTCTGACCAGAAGCGGGAGCGAAAGACGAGGTGTTCAGGTGAGTAGAGCAAGCATCGTGAGATGGTGACACAGGTAGGGACTAACTCGACCTGTGGAAATGTTTCTTCGTTGAGGTTTTGATTTTCATGCACGATGTATGAATGTATGTAGATCTAGATCTAGATCTTCTTGTGAAGCTGAAAGGGTTTTTATTTTTTCTTCTATTTTTTTTTTTTTTTTGGTAAGAAGATTGTGCGATGAGTTCTGTCGCTTGTGCGTTGTGTCTTTTAAGCTAAGGGCAGACCTTCCAAATAGGGTCCCGATCGTCGTTCTGAGTGGAACCCACCGATAAAGAACACGGGGTTGTTGCACATTACATGTATTTGTGTGCAAGTGTGTGCGTGTGTGTGTATCTGTGTATGGGTGATGGGTATGTGTGTGTATGTGTGTGTGTGTGTGTGTGTGTGTGTGTTTGTGTGCGTATGTGTGTGTGTTTGTATGTCTTTATGCGTGTGCAGGTAGATAGATAGATAGATAGATAG
>NW_004798530.1:17573-36410 GCF_000002075.1 Aplysia californica | reverse complement strand
CACTGACACACAGAAACACATACAGCCACACTAATAGAGAGACACATACAGAAATATCATTTATATCTATATCTATATATCTATATCTATAATACATGCATTTAATCCGTCAACGTCAGCAGCTGTGCAATGATGTTAGATGCTTTCTACAGACTGCGCCTCTTGCTTGTGTTCAGTGGATCCCTTTTACTTTTATGATCTACCTTCAAAATTCACTACTTGACACCAGACTTCCAAATTCTCTTTGACTTTGACGCATTCTGTAACGACATCGTTTTCTTGAGTTCGTCTTTGTTGGCACTGTGGAGACTGGAATCCTTAGTATTCTAATATGCAACCTGCATGTGCTAGACCTACATATAATAGACTTTGTTTTTGTACTTGATGGTAATGTATCCACGGGTGTGTTGAGAGTGCGAAAGAAAGGAGGGGATGCATCGTTCTGCGCCGGTGTATAGTATAGTATAGTATAAGGTTTTACGGCGCTCGCAACTGCTAAGGTCATATGAGCGCCCGTGTTATAAGATTACAACTAAGCTTGGCTCTGAAAACTAGCACAGGTAGTCCCGAAATGTTTAAACATAACAACTAACGTTTTCATAGATCGTTAGCATCAGGTCCATCTGGCTTCACAAGACATGACAAACTTACACTTAGCTGACTTCGTATTCGGAAATATGCCTATTACTTGATCATGCAAGATCTCAGGGCTAGTCGACTGCTGGTTCTTCAACCTGCTGTGTCACATATTTTTACGCCTGTGATTGTTTTTCCTATTCGTAGAGCCCCTTGCCTTCTGGCAATAACATTTCCTTTGAAGATACTATATTGTTTTTGCATACCATTAAGAGTATTTTTTGTTTTCGTAGGAAGTAATTTTGAATTTTGAGCGGCTGGCGGCCGAAGCCCACCACCTTGCACACGGGACCTCCGAGATTTTTCGCCCTTATCCGAGAAAGCTAGGTGTTGATCTTACTTTACCCCCAGATCAGGGGTGTGACTGTTTACAGAAGTAAGAAGGAGCCAGGAGTAGATTAAAAGAGAGAGGAGCAGAGAGGGGGAAGGGGTTGGAGGAGGTGGGAGGGTTGAGAGAGTGAAGATGAAAGCAGATGACAGAACAGGACGAGAAACAGAAAAGGAGTTGAAAATAGAAATGATAGAGACGCACAGTTTTTCTTCGCTATCAGATTTCGATCCCGTGATGTTTGGAATGAGAGGCAAACACCATATCTCTAGACCCCCAAAGCCTCCTGAAAAGAAGCCTGATTTCGTACACATTCTTTTGTATTGATGGTGTCGTTGTCTGTCACTGAGAGACACTGAACATGTTGTCTCCACTCGTGGTTCCCAAAACATGCGTTAAAAAGCATAGTATCGCGGCTTTATTTGAAGTGCTACTGTCCCAGCTCATGGGATGTAAACCTTTTAAAATTTGTACCAATCCCTCCCCCCCCCCCCCCCCGCAACTGTGATTTTAAAAAATTGTTATGGAATTTACCAGGATACTGCAAACAGCTCTTTATGAAAATATTGATCTGTTGAGACAAGTCATTGTGCAAAAGTTAGAGAGTATAATGTTTTGATAGTTGAGGTGATAATTGACTGTAATTAAGATGCGCCAACACTTTTTTACCGCACTATACGTCCTTAGTGATATTATCGTCTGCGCTGTTTCGTCCTAATTTAAGAAAAAAAAGGGGGGGGGGGGGAGCAACCAAACTTTGAGGGTATACGATGAACAGCGTCACGGCAGCAGAAACCTGTCTATGTATCTATTAGTATTAGAAAGGATGACGTGTCTTTAAAACGACATAGTAGTCTGCTACTAAATGTACGTTCGGACCTCGATGTCTTGTAACCTTTGCAAAGCCAGGGGTCACAATCCACCGGAGCTAGGCGTACTACAACATTCGTACATGTCGGCATCGGGGAACACATTCGGACTATATGACTTCTTTGAATGCTATCTACTGAATGAAATTTTACCAACAATTGTCCAGATATAATTTTGTTCATTTTGAGATCTTCCAAATAAAACCAAATAAAATTCCAATAAGCACAAGTATTAAGTTCGAAAGTTTCGCACTGTTTGAAACGGTTCCGTTTTTCAAACTTTCTTCAATTCAAATTATCGTAACAAAATATCTTTTATTGGCAACATAAAAGATTCTCAATTCATTTGATATATTAAAAATTATACGTCTATTTCACCAGCGTTGGTGTACCTTTGCACCTCAATACACGCACAAACACACTGTTACGTCTCTTTCATATCACACAATTTTGTCAAGCACGGTTTTTGTAAGGTTAGTTTAGAGTGAACATATCTTGGGTAACTCATATCGTGAAGGAAATACTAAACAACCCGATGATGCAGAACTTATTTATAGCTTGTTCTCTTTCATCTGTCTGCGTTTTAAAAAATCTTGCTCATTTATTAATTTAGCTCTGCTCATGAAACTTTGTATGGTACTTCTTGTTTGTTTGTTAGTTTTTTTACGGCGCTCGCAACTGCATAAGGTCATATGAGCGCGCGGGACACATTAAACATTTCCAGTTGGTAGGACATTTTTTAATTTTACCCAGTTGGCGGTCGAAGCCTACTCTTACCGATTTAAGACCACTAAGGGATCTTTAACGTGCTCAACTTGCACACAGGGCCTACGAGATTTTTCACCCTTATGCAGTGTTCACACATACAGGAGTAATGAAGCCGAGTAAGACAAAATTTCCAAGTCAAGCAGGTCGGGGCTACCCTGGGATATATTTTGCCGAGCAACTGGCATCCCTCCCCGAGTGCTATTTCATGCTCGCCGTGTGAAATTATTACACGGGAAGCTTGCCAAAATTTGTATTCAAACATGCTTAAAATTTGGGCCCGAGCGAAACATAAGTCGCCGAGTCAAAAGCTTGCTCGGGGGAAACTCGGGGAGGACTCGAGGAGTGTCAGAAATAGCTCGGCGTGCAAAGTTGCAAACGTTGCTGAGTGACAGAGGACACGCCGACGAGACCTGAAAGGTAGCCGAGTAAAATTTTATACTCTGCATGTTTAATTATTGCTCGCCGTGTAAAACTCTTGCACGGGGAGTCTTCAGCTACTCAAGCAAGTGTTTGCCGTGTGGATGGTGGGGTCAATTTTCTCCTGCAGTTCTTGGAAAAACTCTGGAGAAACTCTGAGGAAGTTCCTGAAGGATGCCGCATCTTCAACTTGCAGTTCAGCCATCAGCTTCTCAAACTGTCCGTCCATACAAGGGTATTCTAATGAGCCATGGTCTAAGCCAACAGGTTCTCCTCTTCCTCCTCTTCCTCCTCTTCCTCCTCTTCTCCTCTTATTGCACCAGCACAACAGCAAGGGCATCATATGTATACATGAAGTAAGCCACAATCGTCTGCGTTGCAAGATGGTCAGCACGGTCGGTGAGTTTGTCGGCCTGTGAAATTTTACTCGACGCTACGTTTCTTTGCTCTGCAAACGGCCAGGATTCAAACTAATTGCTTGGCAAGACTCTCAGCGAGATGCTCGGCCAGATGCTCGCCGTCCTAAATGATTATTTGGCTAGCGTCTCCCCGCGTGCTCACCGACACAATAATGTCAACAGTCCTGGCCAGATTCTCGTCACGATTAAACCCACATTTGGCATTTTCTTAGCGGGAATTGCTCGTCAACTCTTCCCCTGTATGTGAGAACACCGCATTAAATTGTCCGAGAAAGCCAGGTGTAGATCTTTCCTACCAGAAACTTAGGGGTGTGGCTGAAAGACAACAGTAAGAAGGAGCCAAGGAGTCAGTAGAAAGACTGAAGACAGAGTCAGGAGCCCAGAGGAGGGGGGTGGGGGCAGAAAGTGGAGACAAAAGCAGACATCAGAACATTGCTAGAGAGCAGGAAAGGAGGTGAAAAGAGACTATTTTAGAGAAGAACATTTTTTCCGTCGCTACCCGGATTCGAACCCGGGACCTTTGAATGAGAGGTGAACACCTTAACCTCTGTGCCACGAGAGCTCCCATAGCACTTTTGCCGGCCAGTGATAGAACAACAATATTTTTAAAAAAGATCTAGATCTAGATCGAGTAATAAAAAAAAAGAATTTCTCTTTGAGCCCAATATTAAAAACCGGTCTATTGATCACTAAAATAAATGACTTGCAGTAACCTTGCCTGCACATTACTAATTTTGAGGCAGCGACACTACCCTGCACCCATATTCCAGTACATGTATAAGCTTGTAAGATTTCATCCCCCCCGGCTGCCTAGGCGTCTCCACGCGATCCACTGCTTTGGAATCCATCCTCTTATAATCTTCGACACCGAAGAATATACCTTTTTCTTCTATGATGACAAAGTATTGTAAGGTATCACAGATAATTTTGAAAATCTTATTGACTTTATAAACATCCTGAGATGTCGGTAATGCATTTAAATGGTCTGACATTCGTGCCTTATAATCCTCATGCATTGATCTGCGATACAAACGTATTTCTGAACATTTAGGGTAAATACAGCTCAGTAGATTATGCCCTAGACAGCGACAAAACTGAACTTTTTGGGTGCCCAGAAGTTCGGATTGTCGGATTGTTATACGGCCGTAGCTCCCCCCCCCCCCCTTTCCTTGACTTAATGCAATAAAAATAATATCCCTCACTATCTATACGAATGAAAACGCTACGGTGTTTCTTAGTGACCAAACAAAGTAATTACGTATCCCAGAGAGAAAGTGGCATCAGTGGCCTAGTGGTTAGGCTACCGGACGACTTGTAATCGTGAGATTGCGGGTTCGAGGGTTCAAGCCTTAGCTCGGTCCAACATTGTGTCCTTGGGAAAGGCACTTTACACGACGAATTTCCCATTTGGCTCGGTCTTTTCGGAGAAGGGCGTTAAAATCGGAGGTACCGCCTCTTAAATAAACTAACAGTGTTGATAGGAGCTCCAAACCTATACTTTACTCCTACCTGCAAGAAATATACATTGTTAGCGCAGCGTTTTCGCTAGAAATAATAATTTTACATGTTACTTACATGACTTCTGTGACAAGCATGGACTCCACTAGTAAAGGAGTTTAAGAGAACGTAGGGGGCTCGATATTTACGGGACAACATTTTAAATTAAAGACATACTGAAACAACCTTTGTCACAGACAGTAAGTATGAGACTAAAGATTCATGGTCAACTGTTAATAATAATAATAATAATAATAATAATAATAATAATAATAATAAATAGCATTTGTATAGCGCATATCCCCGCTCAACAACAGGCTCTATGCGCTTTACACTATATTATTACCCCAGCAGACCATAGAACACTCCGAAACATTCTCAGCTTCCCGGGAAGCATACAGTGCAAGCAGCTGATTAAGCGCTCAAACACTAACAAACTGACAAGATCTTTCGCTGTCTATAGCCGGGTACCCATTCCAACCTGGGTGAAGTGAGGAAAATTCGTGTAAAGTGCCTTTCCCAAGGACACAACGTCGGGTCCCTGACGGGAGTGTTAACACACTCAGTTACGTAAGCCGTTGCCATGGAAACGGCGGCCATCTTGACAATTGGAAATACTTTTTTTTCTCCACCCATTCTCTCTACAGTTTTTAACTTTTCAAAATTCTGTAACTTGCAAAATGTCACAAATAAACAGGTGCTTGCAGCTGGCTATTTTGCTTTTGATACTATACTTAGAAAGTGTCTAAAATTGTTCTCAGAGTTGGGGATATGAAATTTGATCTTTAAAAAATATTTTTAGCATGAGAAAAAATGTCACAAAAATTCCAAAGCAAAAAGTAAATAACTAACCTACCCACTACAAGCAGAATTATTTTTCTAACAACATGCCAAATTCCAAGTCTCTGTGTTGGAAAATTTTAAAAAATGGTGGAGAAAATAACAACGGCATATGCAAGCAAAAAGTGGTGAAAAGTGTGCTTTGAGAAAAACAAAGTTAAACATCGAAAATGTTAGTACTCAACGTAGAACCCTGTAAAACTGAATTCTGTTAATGTTAATCACTCAGCAACTTGTGTCAATAAATTCTAGACTAAATGAGAGATCTGAAAATACCCAAAGTAAAGAGTGGTCAGAGTGAGTGAAAATCAGTCCCTGAGGTCCAATACCTGACCCACGAGCTCCCTTTAACACGAACGGACGGTCTTGTGCAAGTACACGTATTATTTATCAATATCTTCTCAAACTGAAAACCTAACAAAACAACCACTAAAAATTGTACAACAGTCATTAGAGTATAGATCTAAGCATTGACTGCTCAAAAATGTAAGTTATTTGCAACTGTATAAATCCTGCCTTTTAAGAATCGTAGTCATCACCAGGTTCGAGTATGTAGGGTGCATTATATCTAGATTTTAAGTGAAACACCTCTCATAAGCGCGTGCTAGCGTTTGCAGCCTAGCAAAAGAAACAAAATGTGCGACGCCAATAGAAGCTACCAGGCCTCTTGAGTCTTATTTTTCATTGTTCTGCTAAGGGGCTTGTTACGAAAAACTAAATTTTTTACGTTTGTTGGAAAGCGGATGAGCACTTCACTGTCGCACATAAAAGACTTGGGTTTCATTTCTGCACGGGGAGAGTTTTTATCGAGTCCGTCGGTCTTTCTGTTGGGACGTTGTGCCTCGTAACCTATATAAATCGTGTCAACGGGGACAGAAAATTACCTGCATTAAAAATAAGAATCAATGTTATGTTTTTGTTTAGACTAACTCCGCGTTCAATGTTGTCACACTTCTCATTGTGCACAATTACCGAACACGTTTTGGGTGGAGCTACACGCTGTGTGTGGTGTCTGATCTCCTGGGTGTGAAAGCGTTCGGCAACAAAAACAAGGCTGATATTGCGATTGAAATTTGAGCAAGAAGAACCGCTATAGGCCTTGGGTAAGGAAGGTGTTGATGGGGGCCACTGCTTGTTCAACTGTTTATTTGTTTTCCACCCATGGACTAATATAATGGCCTCAAGACCCGGCCGTCGCTTTCTTCACTTACTTTCACCTTTGGTCCGCACGAGAAGCACAGACCGCGAACAGGCCGTCCCCAGTCGTCACAATTCTGAGCCAATCGGTTCAACCGTCCCCAGGAATGTTTTAATGGTAAAAGTAAAGAATAGCATAATTATTGTATGTATTGCTATCTACGTCCCACCCTTTTTACATATATTATAATTATACAGCTTACGTTTGAATTCCCGTAATCCCTAACGGTCGCTGTTTGATTTTTTCTATTGTTTTCTTCCTTTTTTGTATTTGACGTTGAAAAGCATTCCTATCCAGTTAAATCGTTTTTGTCGCAAGCATAGTTTTGTCTGTTACTTCCCACCAAATGAAACCATATTCTATTAGTTGATTTTCCAGTAGTTGGAAGTTGCTTCTTGGATCTTCTAGCAATAGAACACTCTTGCCATTCTGCCTTGCCGATTTTGTTTGGATCAAAGCCAGGTTTCTTTGTCCTGTTTGCATGTTATTTAAGGTCTTAGCTTTCCTCTCTTGCCTCCTACATATACTCTCAGAACGTGTTTCTTGAGTGAATCATGACGTTTGGTTTGCATAAAGTACTAGATGATAAAAAAAAACAACAACAACTAAACAAACAAACTTTAAAACTTTAAAGTTCACACTGAAGCTTTGTATTTCAAATTAGAACACAATATTTAGTAGTCAAAAGGAATTCTTTTTAGATTATTCTACAGAATAGCTTTTCTCTTTCTGATACATGAAAAAACAACCCATTTTCAACATTGCCCCCATTTTTGTAGAATGACGCATCAGTTCGCATTAGGCCTACCATTAAAGTCATAACAATCGCGTCATATTGCAAGCTATAGCAGTCTAGCAAGCCAACAAAGTGTGCAGATAACGTACTGTTTTTCCTCAGGTTTCCTTTGCCTGAGCATATTTATTAAGTTGCCACCAACTCACCATCCCTGACACTTCGTGAATTTCGCACAAATTACGGAATGACTTACGTGTATAAAGTGCCCTGAACATTCTTTGATGTCAAGGGAAGAGAAATTTCATAAGTTTGGATTCATAGAGAATCAGAATTTAAAATCCCGTAACAAAGCGACCACTTCAGCACCATTCCACCCCTTTAAACGTCACCACGTTGCAATATTCATTAGTCATATCCCGCGAGACGTCCACCAGCAGAAGATTCCAGCTGGCGCTTTCCTGTTCCTTAACGGTCTACATTGTATTCATGGTTTCTCGATCGCCTTGAAAAGTGTAAACATTTCCTCAATTGCATAAGGTCATATGAGCGCGCGGGACACATAAAACATTTTCAGATGGTTGGAAATTTTGAATTTTTTCCAGGGTGGCGGCCGAAGCCTACTCTTATCGATGTTGGACCACCAAGGGATCTTGTGCACAACTTGCTCACGGGACCTCCGAGATTTCTCTCCCTAATCTGAGAGGGCTAGGTGTAGATCTTTCCTACCAGAAGACCAGGGGTGTCGTTGAAAGACAGCAGTAAGAAGGAACTAAGGGCCAGCAGTAGAAATGCTGCAGAAAGAGTCAGGAGCCTAGAGGAGGGGGCAAAGGGGGTGAGGGGGTGGGGGCAGAAAGTGGAGACCAAAAAAGACGATAGAACATTGTTGGAGAGCAGGAAAGGATGTGAAAGGATGATATTTTAGAGAAGAAAATTTTCCGTCGCCTTCCGGATTCTAACCCAGGACTTGTTGACAAACATCTTAACCTCTAGATCACGAGAGCCCCCCCCCCCCCCCCCCCCACCCAACTGAACATCACGAACGACGCGTTACAGATATGTCGAGTTCAGAGGAGGGCATGCAGAGCATTGGTTCTAGGATTTCCAGAATTAAAACGTTAGTTTTCATGCAATAAAAACGTTCTTGTTTTTAAAAAAATGAAATTTTGCTTTAAATGTTACAAGGATGGAAAATTAAATCTTGAGGGAAGGCATGGTCTTCAAAATCCGATACTTGGGTCAAAATACCGATTTTCAACTCTATACATTTTGGGGTAGCTGAGTATCTTACGAACGGATACCGGTTGATGCCCCCTTAGAAAATATTTTTAAAATCCATCATAGAGGTTTTGACGAGGATATCTACCTCAAAAGTTCGGCTCCCTCTCGCAGCTGTCTTTCATTCACACCCCTGATCTTATGGTACATAAGATCAAACACCTAACCGTCTCGGATAAGAGTGAAAAATCTCGGGAGTCCCATTTGCAAGTTGCGCACGTTAAAGATACCTTGGTGGTCCTAAAATCGATAAGAGTAGGCTTCGGCCGCCATTCAGGCAACAATTCCAAATTTCCGCTCATATTAAGACCTTATGCAGTTACGAGTGCCATAAAACACTTACAACAACAACAACATATACATCTAATACGAGACTCTCTTTTTCATGACCAATTTATGGGGTCTAAAGGCCTTAAATAAAACCATTTGGAGAAGTGATACAGCCTTTAGCAGGTTCAAAAGCTTAGTGTATACGTATAAACAAGACTCTTTTTATTCGAATGATTAAAATGGCGAAGACTGTGTTTTTACCATAGAGTTATCTCCTTTTAAACTAGAGTCCGTACGAGGTCACGTGACATGGAAACATTTGAGTTTGTTGGCGGCCATATTTCAGTGGGCGAAAACGTTTGTTTACATGTGAGTGGGCGTGTCTCTGCTCTTACGTGTTTTATTTGATTCTAACTTTATGTTTTAACCCAAAGTGATTCTCTTAAAAGTGCAAGCATGTGAAACTGTAGATCTAGTCCCTTTCTGGATTAACGTCTTTTTGGGTTATTTTGAGCTTTGATTAGAAATCACAGTTAAGAGTATGGATCATCTCTTGTACGCAGATGATACACAGTTGCACAAATCTGTTCCACCACCAGATGTTAAAACCTTGCCTGCCACCATATGGGTATGTGCATTGATGATGTTAAGAACTGGATGATTGATAATAAGCTCCAGCTTAATGAAAATAATACTAAAACTCGTTTATGTAACCCAAAGAAAAGCCATATCCCCGTAGACGTCGAGATCTAGATATATCTAGAATCTAGATCATGTTTGTACGATGTGTAATCGTGTGCGTGAGATGTGTGTGTGTGTGTGTGTGTGTGTGTGTGTGTGTGTGTGTGTGTGTGTGTGTGTGTGTGTGTGTGTATGTGAGCGCGCGCACACGTGCGTGTGCGTGGGGGTGTTTGTCTGTATGTACGTGTGTGTATGTGTGTGTGTATGCGTAACTGTGTGTGTGTGTGTGTGCGTGTGTGAATATTGTTCATACATGCATTTATGTGGATTCTAAAGCACCTAGAGCTGGGTTTGTGGGCGCTATAGTAGTAGTAGTAGTAGCAGCAGCAGTAGTAGTAGTAGTAGTAGTAGTAGCAGCAGCAGCAACAGCAGCAGCAGCAGCAGCAGCAGCAGCAGCAGCAGCAGTAGTAGTAGTAGTAGTAGTAGTAGTAGTAGCAGTAGTAGTAGTAGTAGTAGTAGTAATAGTAGTAGAAGATCTACAGCCTTAGATACTTTCTTTAAAATAAAACGAGACCAGAAAGGATGGTGCAACACTGCTGTGTTTAACTTATCAGTGTACTAACAGTCAGAGACTCGAAAGGAATCCCTTTCATTTCACTGGTAAGAATAAGATTGATAAGAATTTTGACAGATTAGATCCAGATCTATGTTTTGAAGAAAATATTCGAAAAGATTAAGAGCCTGGTCTGATCAAAGCCTACCTTTCAGTTAATTGATATCAAATCTAACCACTGCAATTTTGCCTCGTTTTTGTGTTTAAATTACTTACTTAAACATCACAAAATCCAAGCTAGATCTACTAATCTCAGGCACAAATTTCACTCACTAGACAATGACTCAATGACTTAACATATATTTTAAACATAGTAATATAACAGTATCATCAATTATAATTATTTTTATGGGATGATGATGGATGAGAGCAGCCAAAGATAGGCTAGTGTCTAAAATGTTTGATGTATAGTATAGGATAGATCTAAGCTTATTAGTGACAAAGGAAACCATAGTCCTGAGTGCGCTTGGTGCTGAGCTTGCTATATGCACAGCGTATAATATGTGTTTAGCACATTTTCTATTGTTCGAATGAATTTAAACTACCCATCACTGCTTCTGTCAGGCAGATCAGTGATGTCTGTTTTCTTTTATTACGTCATCTATTTTTAGCTCATAATATGTCTTATAGACACAAATAGTCACCCCGGGTTTTTTTTTTAAATATAAAGAGCTATCAGCAAGGTTCTCGGCCATTAGAGTTAAGGTTGACTAGCAGCTAGATCTTTTTCACAATGGGCAGGTAATTTCTTTATCAAACAGTGTACTTATTAATGTTTTGTTTCATTGAATGTTGTCCAAAAAACACAATTAGTAAAGGTTTTTGTTTCTGTTATCACTACTCTGTGTAGAAAAACAATTGACCAGGCTACAAAACAACACTAAGTTCACTTTTTTTATCTTTAGGGAGTCCACAGTTGTCACAGTTGTTTTACGAATGTCTAAAATTAGACTTACTTAAAACAGCAATAGAAGGAGCTTTAGTTTAAGTGCTAACTCGATTTTTTAAATACTTGTAGATCTACATGTATTCATAATTTGTTTGGCTGAATTTGCTTTATGAAGAGCTTTAGCCTTCGCACACCTAATGGCAGAAAAACTTTGGATTTTTTTCTATGGCTCATATCTTGATTTAATTTAAAGCCAAACTTGGGGGGGGGGGGGGGGGGGGGGTATTGGGATTCGGGAGGAGAGAGAGGGTGGGGTGATTGGGAGGTTCCATGACACCCACATCTTTTCAAACTTCTTTTTAAAAGTTCTATAGGCCCTATACGCTTTGATTCAGTCATTAAGAAATAAACCACTTCGTAGATTAAGGGCTGATGAAGAAATAAAGAGGTCTTTTTTTTCTTTTTAAAAAGTTTTATAGATCTATCTCTAACTCTATCTATTTAATAATACATTTATTTGTAGATCTAGTTGTATAAAGAACGCTGTATTATTGCTATTTAGAAACCTAGATAGCACGCCACGGCGCCCTTGTAAAAAAAAATTAACAAGGACCAAGCCTCGCCTATCGCGTATGAGGGAGAAAGAAAACATGCCTAGCCCATTGCTTTAGCTTGAACTCCTTCACGCATCTCGCCCACTGAAACATGGCGGACGCCGCTGTCAAATGTGGCCATCGCGCAGCAAGGCGAGAGAGTGGCGTACTGTATCTAGTTACTATAGTGTACATCTATGGTTTTTACTTTCTTCCTTTCATTCTTCGTGGGCGGAGGGGTTGACATGAGGTTAGGGGAGGGGATGGGGGTCAGAATTTAGTAACTGCTTTCCATTTATACAATTCCACGCTTTAAAAAAAAAAAGGGGGGGGGGGGGATAAAATGTGCGAGCTCCAGCTTTTTAGTTCTGGTTCAAACTGCATGTACAAAGGCAAAAGAAAAAGCAAGAGAGCGAGATGGGAATTAGGGCGGAAAATATATTTGAGGAGTCCTCCGTATGTTTGAGAGTCAGTTCGGTCTATTTGAATTTGAACAACAACACAAGCAAACTAAATAAATGTTCCAGTGCTTTCAATGACAGAATTAAATCCAGAGTAATAAAAAAATCTTACCACCTGAATGGAAGGACTGTTTTGTAATCTCGCCCCCCCCCCTCCCCCACTCTTAAATTCACCCACCTTCAGAGAGATTAACAACTCAGCAATATAAAGCTTTTTTACCACCTCACGACAGTACAGTGGTGGAGTCGCTCTCACTTAAGGAGTTAGGAAATGACGAAAAGATAGGCCTACTATTTTCGTACATCGAGATCCACTTTGGCCTGAAGGCTTACACCTTTGAGGAAAACCCGAAAAGGACAGGCGTGAGGTTGTAGTCACGATATCGATCTTGTCTGTGAAAGGAGCCTTTCAGATGAGTATAACATTATATAGAATGTCGAAATGCAGTCGTCTCATGTTTTTTTTGATCACCTGATTCCAATGACTGGTGTCTTTAGACTTCTGTATTCATGTTATGATTCAGCTAATTGTTGCTCTCTGCCTTTACCCTAAAAACATGACGTGATCGCCCCTCCCCTCTCTCTCCTTTCCTCTCCCCCCCCCTCTCTCTCTCTCTCTCTCTCTCTCTCTCTCTCTCTCTCTCAAACACACACACGTACACAAACACACATACACACATACACACACACATACACACACATATGCACACACGAATGCACACACGAATGCACGTACTCACACATAAAAAGTTACTGACGAACGCACGAGAATAAATTAAGTTTTAAACATGCGCGCGCTAACACACACTTTTTCAAACCCATGCATGTACACACGCATAATTTCACAACACATAATCACTCTAGCCTGCATCGTATACTATGCTGGAAAGCATTAACGGGTAGTAAGAAATATCATATTATAGCTCGAACAAAATATAGGATTATATAGAAGCAAAAACAAGTTTTCAAACTTTCATTAAAAATGTACCCTGCAAAGACTAGGAAAAAGTTAATTGTTATACAAGTGGTGCTTTTTCCATTTGGGGGTTATGCGGGAACAATATTATTTCAGACAGGAATCGGACAAGCTGGTGGCACTGAGGAATAGAGTTTGGTGTTGTTGTCGTCGTCGTCGTTGTCGTAGTCGTTGTTGCTGTTGTTGTTGCTGTTGTTGTTGTTGGTGGTGGTAGTGTTTGTGATGATGGTGTTGTTGTTGTTGTTGTTGTTGTTGTTGTTGTTGTTGTTGTTGTTGCTGTTGTTGTTGTTGTTTTTCTTGTGTGTGTGGTAGCCTATCTTGCTGAGCCCCGAAGAGCGTGCTCTTCGCCTGGGCCACCGCCTCTCTTGGGAGATGCCGCCGCCCGACCTCCAAAGCGGGGCATCTCTGCAGCCAGTGCTCCAAATCTCGGCGCTCGCTCGCTGCACAATGGACAGATTGGGTTCAATATGTTGTTGTTGTTGTTGTTGTTGTTGTTGTTGTTGTTGTTGTTGTTGTTGTTGTTGTTGTTGTTGTTGTTGTTGTTGTTGTTGTTGATATTGTTGTTGTAGTTTTTATGGTTGGTTTTATTTTTGTAGATAACCGTAACTGTCAAGTTGTTCACTCTTCTCAGTCAGTGTCAGTCTGATGTGAAGCACTTAGATCTAGATCTAGGTGTCTGTTATATCTTGCCCAGAGGGGTATGTGAGTTTCTGTTACAGTCATGGGGTATAATTGATGAATGAGTAAATGTAGGTGTTTTACGTACCCCCCATCGACAAAATTTAGATAATAATTTAGGAAGCGAGCATAGACCCTGCCTGTCAGTTCCAACCCAGGCCTAGAGAATTGCAACCTCCCAACAAAATGGTCGAGATACTTTAAAAGTTTGTCCCTACCCCAAAATTACATTTACTTTTCGCTCTTTTGCATGCGACAGTGAAGCTCCAAACCGCTACACCCCAGACGCTAGTCTGTCCGGGGGTTAACGTTTGTCTCTTGAGTCTTGTTGTTATTGATATTCAAAAAAGATAATGGATGTTAATACAAAGTCGTCCCCCGTCAAGCTCGGGTGATGAAGGGAAAGGTCTACTTAAACCTAGTTTTGTATTGATTTTCTTGTGTGTGTGTGTGTGTGTGTGTGTGTGTGTGTGTGTGTGTGTGTGTGTGTGTGTGTGTGTGTGTGTGTGTGTGTGTGTGTGTGTGTGTGTGCGCGCGCGCGCGCGCGTGTGTGTTTGGGGGGACAATTTGGGTTTTTTTTCTATTAATTGGAAAATGTATTATATCACTTCTTTCCCTTTAAGTATTGGTAGAAAAGAGGAAGGAGGGGGTGGGGGTGTAGGGGTGCGGGACGATCTTTTTAAAGATTTACCATACAGTCTCGCCAAACTTGTTCTAATCTTAACTTTATTAAATGGCTTTGTAATCTTTCAGTCAATGTTGGTGAAGCTATTTTTCAGACCGCAATAAAGATGCTGGTTTTGTTATTGGCTCATACCTGACTATCCGATGGGGTGACTGAATTTCGCCCCGGGGCTTCTGAACTTGGATGTGTACTTAGTGTCAAGGACTCTCTGCGCCATTAATTTGGGCATGAACGGAACAGGAAAGTGGGTTCTTGGATTCTGTTTCAGCAAGTGTAAAACTTACCCTCGCGAAACTCTCTTGATTTGTGATAGCGCAGTCATGTTTGCAAAGTCAAGAGGTGGGCTAACACTGAGGGCCAGCAGTAGAAAGACCCAGTTTCCCACCCAACCTACTGGGCAAAAAAATGGTCACGGGCGAGTGTTTAAAAAAATGATACGGACACGGGAAGGGAATAGGGGAGGAAAGGGGAAGGGATGGGTGTAGGTTCAAGTGAAAGATACTACGAGAGAGAGAGGGAGAGAGAGAGAGAGAGAGAGAGAGAGAGAGAGAGAGAGAGAGAGAGAGAGAGAGAGAGAGAGAGAGAGAGAGAGAGAGAGAGAGAGAGAGAGAGAGAGAGAGAGAGAGAGGCTGGGTGTTGTGAAAGTGCCAGTGCCTTGGAGTCGTCGGGTTCGAGGAACAAAAAAGGCGAGGGTGGGGCCAAATAGAAGATAGGAAAAGGGTGGGGGAGGGTCCAGTGTGGCGATCAGTAGCAACGGATTGACGTCACAATCAATATGGTGAAATGAACCGAGTGCGATCGAAGAACAAACTATTGATCACATACAATCTGAGCTACCAATTCCCAAGGGATAGTAGGTGACATCTGACCTTGATGGAAATGTTTTTCGGTGAACACCGTGACGTACATACGTGCTTCAGGTCCCCGGGTTTATTTGTTTGGTATTTAGAGGGCAGCCCAGTTTGAGTCACTCGTGTTATTGCTGTTGTGGTTTGTCAGATTTGTTTTTTTGTAACGCTTGGGGTACATAGTTTAAAGTTGTAAATGGGCAGAATGTATGAAATCCATTTTCTCTGTCAGACCCCGCTTTAAAAAAGCCAAAATAAAGCAAAACAAAACATAACTCAAACAAATGAGCAAGCAAACAAATGAGCTAACAAACAAACAAAATAAACAATCAAACAAAAATATCTGACGCTGTTTAATTCTTGTTACCTAGATTTAATGAAAAAAAATCAACTGCCGTTCAAGGCACGATTTTAATTATGTTTTTTTACACAGCTCTTGGCCTATTGTGTGACTTGTGTGAGTGTGTGTGTGTGTGGGGGGGGGGGGGGGGGGGGGGGGGGGCTGTAAGATGAAAGGTTTTGAATGGAAGAGAAATGTTCCGATTTTATATATGAATTTGCCACCCTAACATCAAATAGCTCATGAGGTTGGTCAACTAATTGGCCCGAAGTGGCTTACGTTCTTCACTCACGTTCCTCTTCTGATACAACTTGAGGTCTTTGCCATGTGCCTCATGGGTTTCGTTATACTTTCGGCATCAAAAGCTTTTTACATTGCTGCATTGGCCTGTTCATTTCCGCGTGTGTGAACGGTATGGCTGTGGAATTCGTTTCATGAACCAATACTTTATAGAATGGACACTTAGAAAAATATGTGTTCGATCGGATTATTGGCGCGACACAAGAAACCATGTGGCGTATAACGATTTGTTCTATCTGTGCTGGGAGAGACTGTGGGTTTCAAAATGGATTGAATCTAGAATCTGAAATAAACCCCACACAACCTAAACTTGCATCTGTAGGCCTACTCATGTAAATCTGGAAAATCTTGTCCTTTATTATATGGTATATCACTTTTAAAAAATAAGGCTGAGGTTCCACAAATAAAAGAGAGCAATGAACAAGAGAGCATCAAACCCTTCATCTTTACTTGGCAATGTGAAGGCAGTTTTCAAAGCGGTTGTGATGTACGTGTAGCGTAGGCTACTTTCGCTTCAAGAGACACTTTCGCTATATGATGCAGTCTTCACCGCTACAGCTACATCCAGGATCACTCTTGCCTTTAGACCGGAGAAGCGAGTCGATCAGGCGTTGCTAGGGTTTTACTTATTCATATACCCCCAGCCTTTGTTTTGATAGTCTGCGGTGGACTAGTGCTTGGAGCCTGATGGGCTTCGTTGATGGTAAATTCATGTCGGGCTTCACCGTAGACAGGGAATCATGAAAATAGAAGCAATCACTCGAAAAGTTGACCTTTTTCAAAGTACTGAATTATAGAAGCTTTCATGTGAAAATGAGGTGACTACGTTTTCTAATGTACACCTTATATGAAAAATAATCCGTTCAAGTGTTTATATGGACAGTTAGTATTTCTAGTACTTTCGACGTAAGAAACAGGCAATGCTTGAAAATTCCACATTCCCTCACACTTTTACGTCTCCCAGAGATTAAAATAATTATGGACAAAACAAGCCGAGTCTTACCTGATATAACTCGTGACGTAGAAATAAGTTTAGTCGGGCCGATAGCATTGTCTAAAAGAAAAGCGCAATTTAAGACTTTTGAGATGGTTGAGAAATGTTTGGGCGTATCCTACTCCACCAGCTAAAGCCGGAAAGGCGGGGTCTATTTTTCTCTCTATTACGCAAATATTTAACGGAGATACTCTTATTGAGAAACTTACTTTATATTTCTTTCCTTTTTCTTTTCTTTGAATGTTACTCTCTAGTAACATGAAACATCAATAAGTATCGGCATTATTAAAACCTATTTGTGTTGAAAGTGCCGTGAAACTATTGCTAAAACTAAACTGATTCTCACAGGCATGCTCTTCCCCTCAACACTCCCTCCCTCTTTTCCGAAAGAGTTTGCCACAACCAGAATGTGAATCATTGATTTTCCTGGCTCGATTCCAGCTCAGCTCTGTTAGGACACGAGTTCGCTCCTTCGTCGATGACATGATTCTAACCCGCTGCAAGGTCCCTGCACACACAATATTAAGTAGGTAAGTTCAATAGGTCTCTTACAATTCTGTCTATAGATCTGGTGTTTGCGGAGTTGATGTCTGATAACTGACTGGGAAGAAATTCAATCCTTCTTTTCGTCTTTTCGTTCTATACTACTTACAGTGTCAGCTACTGATCTAAATCATCAGAGCGTGGGTCGTCGAAAGATATTTATGGCTGGTTCGATCTAAATTTGTCGAACCGTGTCAAAACTCGTGAGCATGTCTTGGGTTTTTTCTTACCTTCTTGCGTCTTTTTATGCTTTGCTTACGTATTTTCAACGATATTTTTTCAGTTACACTTTCTTTAAAGCCTTCTGCAAGCATAATAATATATTTTTACGCTTCAATTAGTCTCCAAAGAAGCCTGTTTAAAAGGCAACGCTGTAAATGATTTACGTACCCGATAGTTGAGAATAAAACATGGTCTATGCAAGAATGCCCCCCCTTGCCCCCTGACATTAAAATTTAAATACTTTCTCACGCCCTCCTCGAACAAAAAACAAAAAGGCAAAAAAACAACAACAACAACAACAAACAAACAAAAACAAGCAAACAAGCAAACAAAACAAACAATTAACAAAGATACAAATAAACTAACAAGGAAATAAACAAACAAACAAACACACAAATAAACAAACACACAAAAAACTGCATCCTAAAAACAACAACCCCCCAAAACACCGAAAAAACCCAAGTTCAACCCCACATAAAAACATAACAACAACAACAACAACAACAACAACAACAACAACAACAACAACAACAACAACAACAATAACTCAAAATCAACCACAACAACAATAATACATGGGCATCTAAGGGCTGCCCTAATTACTCCACAACTCTCCTTTTCCTTTCCTTGTCCTGACTTTCATTTGCAACTAGAGTCGTTATGGTGCTTTCTGTCAAAATAGTATCCATTTCAATTTTCTGCTCCCAGGAAAGTTGATGAGTTTATAAATGTACACCGTAATATTGCTTTAAAAATAGGGG
>NW_004798530.1:15250-16282 GCF_000002075.1 Aplysia californica | reverse complement strand
CACTAATAATATAATAATCCACGAAAGGGCAGCTACACTGAAAAAGGAACACACCGACGTCTTCAAAATCACAGAGGCAGTGTCTATAGCTTGTTCGCTTTCCTCTGACAGCGTTAAAAAAATTCTAGCTCATTGACAAATTAACTTAGGCCCACGAAACTTTGCATGGTACTTCTACAGACTATTCAAAATGTGAGCGAGCAAATTCATATGCACATTTCAGATTATGATATACGAATTATGGCAATGCAACATGGCTTGAAGATCAGACATGATCCCAGGCTCAAGTACTTGGAAAAGACTGTTTCTGCTCTCTGAGGCTGCATCACTTTCCATGAAATAAACTTACAGAAATGAATGCTCATTTTTGGGTAGCAGGAAGGAGAGAGCCAATGCGATGATATACTTGACCCTTCTCGCGAAACTGTGGATTCCATCCATTGAGGATTGCATCGGTATAGCCCATGGATATGAGCTGAAAGCTATGGTTGTACAGCCTGATTTTCTCCAGAAAGTGAGTGGACAGTGTCGACACACCAGACAGAAGAATTTGCTGTTCAGGAGGTGGTTTTAGAAATGGATGCAGATCAACTTTGCCATTGCTACAGAACGTACCTTGCGTTTCATATGGAAATCTTATGGCCAGGCAGTGTGTACACTGTGTCGTCAGTTCCCAAATGTAGCACTCGTACTGAGAGGAATTGACAATGTAGAGGAATGCTTTTGGGAGATTTAGATCTAGAGAGTCCCCATCATTTTGTTGTTGATCTAGACCACCTCGACCTTTGCGAGCCGAGGGGTTCCAACTGCAGAACTTCCTTTTCTTTTCGGCATGGTCAGGCGCTATCTAGGTCTAGATCTAGATTCTTATCTAAGATCTATTGACGTTGTTCCCAGTATCAAGAAAAAGAATTTGACAAAGTAGTCCAGAAAAAGCAAAGATGGGCATCAAACGAAAGGATCGCAGTCGAATTTAGCACCAAGTAGAAAAATAAAACATGAGGCTAGATCTATATCGGTCGCACACTTAAA
>NW_004798530.1:12851-15150 GCF_000002075.1 Aplysia californica | reverse complement strand
TAATTGGCTCAAAGAGAGAAGTGGCCCATCTTGTTATGTACTATCATTGCTTAAAATAGTGCTCAGTATTGTGCGACAATGCGCGATAGTATCGAACGGAAGTACGACGTGAAATAAACAAACCTAGCGGATTTTCTAAAATTACAGAGACAGAAGCGTCGGCCTACAAAAGCGATCGGCGAAATAAAGAAGTTTAGCTTTTTGCAGCAAAACTGTCTCAAAACTGAAAAAACGAAGGGTGCCATGATCTGGAGAATATTTTAAAAAATATTTTGGCGAAAACCGCATGTCGAACGAAGCAGCCATTAAAAAGCCTTTTGAATAGCAAAATTCAGCCACCACAAATAGATAATAGATTATCTTACTGTTAACATGACAGTTATGCTACTACATGCTTTATGGGAAAAAACCCAAACAATACCCTATACATTAGTGACACTTTTAGAATTCAGTATAGCAAAAAGGAAAACAATTCCCCTTTGGTCAGATGAAAATCATAAGCAAATTAAAAAGATAATCAAACTCTTTCCTGTCTTTGTTTTCTACTATAATGACCTCGTTTTTTCGTTATTAATGGTTATATAGACTGTACGGAACAACTTTTGCACTTTTGGCAGACGTTAACAACTTTAATCAGACAAGAACCCGTCATGAAATGCCGTAAGCATGGTCTTTGAAAATACACCCCCCCCTCACACACACACACATACACAAATGCACACAAACACACACACACACACGAACACGGACACACACACACAAACACACACACACACTCACACACATACACACAAATACACGAAAACACACACATGTCCAATTACCGCCTGTGGTGTCATGCGCGAAAAAGACGTGTGTCTATTTCCTGGTGGGGAGGTTGTTTCCTCTAGAGCAAGTCTGCTCTAATATTTTATTCCATTCTGACAAGATTGCCCGTTACTGGCATGGTTTAAGCCGCCCGCTCACTAAATTACATATATAAAACTCAGACATGTTAAGCAAGCGAACTCACACTCAATCATATAATGAAAGCACGTGTTCAAACTAAATACAGCAATAATTGGTGAAGATACCCAGAATTATAGTTTCTGGCAACGGTGCTAGCCATTATGTTGCATCAAGTTGCTGAATAATAAAATTATTTTTAATTCAATCCAATGTTCGGGCCTACTGTTCAAAAATAATATTGTACTCCAGAAGAATGCAGGAGAGACATTGACAACCAGAGGAACGAAGGCGGGGAATACAACACAACATGCTGCGAACACCACATGACAACAGCACGTTCAGTACCAACAATACCAAAACCGTTGCTATAGTCATTATAGTCTATTATCTTTGATTACAAAACAAAGCGAACAAAGTCTCCAGACCCCAATACATGTACCAGCAGATACTCCCTTGGCCTGTACAATACATTTACACTTGTGTGGGGCCAATAGCCAGTGGACTGTTCTTTGTCATATTTCTTTTTGATTGGTATAATCCCGTCTTCACCTTTGTTTTGTTTGTTTGCTTTTTGCCCTTCTGCATTCCTCCGGCTCTCATATGGAAAATATAGAAGGCATAAGCGACAGAGACAAACAATAAATAATAATTTACAGATCTGATGCAGGTATGTAACAGGAAAATACCAGAGTTGCATACGGTTTTTTTGTGAGCATCTGAGTAGAATAAGTGATTGCAGCAGTGTTTGTTTCAGATCTGGCATTTGAGGAAGTGACGCCTTGCTCTTCTATATCTCAGGGATAGTTAAATTATAGTTGTGCGTTATTCAACCCAGAGTGGTTGAGTTTATTGCCAGTTAAGGCCTGTTTTCAGACTAGGGTGTATGGTCCTATAACTTTAAGTCGACCACAACGTGCCGCATTTAATGGCACCCTTTAATGATTTATGGTGGCCTTTTTCTTCGGTTGTTGGTGGTGGAGTCGTGTGGAAGACTTATTGGACATGCGGTGTAGCGGGATATTGATTGTTTGACTTATAGCTATCTTTGACGAGCTCAACTTGAACATTATGGAAACTCTGGGAGAAACCGAGAGCGAGGCGGAAGAGAAAAGGAAGGGGTGGGGGGAGGGTTCCTTTGTCTAGAAAAGTAGGTATTCAACCCCAGAGATTTTCATGTGAAAGAAAGTCTGGGGAAAAACTCAATGAGTATGACAGTGTTACTGCTGCTGGTGTTGGAGCTGGTGTTGCTGCTGCTGCTGCTGATGATGAAAATGATGATGATGATGATGATGATGATGATGATGATGATGATGATGATGATGATGATGATGATGATGATGATGATGATGAT
>NW_004798530.1:8378-10141 GCF_000002075.1 Aplysia californica | reverse complement strand
CTTCTTCTTCTTCTTCTTCTTCTTCTTCTTCTTCTTCTTCTTCTTCTTCTTCTTCTTCTTCTTCTTCTTCTTCTTCTTCTATCCCGTGGTTGGGGTAACCGTATCACTGCATCTGAAAACCAGCTCTCGCCATTTATCTTTGTCGTCTGCTTTCCTCAGATTGTCACCAACCGTCTTTCCTGTCCGCTCTGTAATGTTGTCCTCCCATCTCCTTCTCTTCCTTCCTCACATTCTCTTTCCTTGTACGGTTCCTTGTAGGATTTTTTGGCAAGTCTTGTGGATCTTGTGACATGCCCATATCATTTTAATTTTCGTCTCTTCACTGTGGTCAGTAGATGCTGCCCATCTGCGTTGGTGATTCTGTTCCGTACCTCAGCATTTGTAACATGTTCTTTGTACGAGGTGTCAAGGAGTTTGCGGTAACATCTCATCTCTGTTGTCGGAATCCTTTTCTCCAATTCTTCTGTCAGTGTCCACGACTCGCAGGCGTATAAAAATATTGAGATGACCAGTGTGCGCATTAGTCTGATATTCGAGTTAGGCGTGTTGTTTCTGTCCCCCCAAATTATATGTACATGTATATTTATAGATAATATAATATAATATAATATAATATAATATAATATAATATAATATAATATAATATAATATATTATCGAATAACAACAGCGATCAACTCAGTGGACCGTACATTAATCATGCTGAATGCACTTTACTATATTATACAATTCACTGATACGTTATATTATTTTAATTACATCGTGTTCATGTTATTTTTTTTTATGGTTTATCTGAGTTTGGAGGTACACTAACTTTTTTTAAAAGTACGTGGCTAACATATTTTTGGTCAGTGAATTGAAGTCATCTGTCCACAAGATAATGTCGAAACAAAAATGGATTTATCATGTCAAACAAACAAAAAATAATTAGCAAAATGCACTCACCCACCATAAAATGGCAAAAATCCAATATGGTGGCCGTTTCCATTGCAAGGTGAAGATTTTCTCAGAATATTATGTTTGAATTTTTATAAACATAACCCAAAGTATATAAGAATGCTTGTTTCATGCGATTTTCTCAATGTCAAGAAAAATTGGCTCAAAAAGTAGTCTGCTGCCTTAAATCTGTTTTTTTTTTTTTTTAAAGGTAAAACTCAGCGACTTTTTTTTGCTTTTAAAACCTTCCATTTATATCGGCAAATGATTGATGGCGATTGAGGCATGTTCCAGACTGGAAGTGCGCAGCGAGATGTGGCTCAGGGGTTCAGGGTCCACAGAAACAGCGTTGGACGCGTCGTGGCATCTGGAACGACGAAAGATCGACTTAGAAATAGTAGGCTACGGATCACAACACAAACACGCTCGTCTCATCAACCATGTCCATGCCCAGAACAGGTTGCGAGCTGCATCACTGACCACACGTAACATACCTGGATTAAACTCAGCGTGAACTGTGAGGAATAGTCGCAGGGAGATAAACTTGAGACCCTACAGACCAGCTTTGAGGCCTGTACTCCAGGCACATCATCGCAGGGCTGGACAAAAAATCATTCAGCAATGCGGGAGGTGTCTACAGTTGGTACCAAATTTGATAAATTGGAAATTGGAGTGCTAACATTGTGATATGCGTTTTTGTACAAAATTATTTATCCCCACGATTTCTACCTTGATGCGTGGGTGTTGTCTAGAAAAGGAATGAGTTATCTTATGAAAATTCATTTTTTGGTACAATAATATTATATAATAATAATAATAATAATAATA
>NW_004798530.1:5958-7971 GCF_000002075.1 Aplysia californica | reverse complement strand
GGGGGGCTGTGTCAAATGCTTATTACAGAACTCAGTATCTGGCTGGGGTGAGACAAAAAGTTTACTTGAAACTGAGTGAAATTAATTAGCAGCAATACATTTATCTGTTGTCCACTTTCCAGTCGATAAAAAGTTGCCCAGTTAACGAACCGCCCCTGTTTGAGTACGGTCGTGCAGTGCCGCCCAATTTTTCAAATGTTCTATTACATAAGTGACCCACAAACATAAAACAAAAGAAGTCAGGAGCAAACACTAGCCAAATGATATATCAAAACACGGGCCTTACTGGCGCGTAACTGTCATTTCGGTGTCTATAGCACCATAAAACATCTATTATGCCAAGCCAAAGTCCACGCTCTTTAACTAAACATAATAGGATATTCAACAGTGGTAACCTGGCCTATAAATCGCTCTTTGGGATAACCCATACTATTACGACACTCGTAGCGAGTTTGGCGGTATATTAATATTAATAAGACGGCTCATTTGAAATGTGCACCCATGAAACATAGCCACATCAATTTTATAAACGCGATTGACCGTACCCTATTCTATGCAAAAATAAGGTGAGCTCCAGAGAAATCCAGCGGAATGATCAAGTGAATTGGATTTGGTTCATTGTCTTGCCACTATTTTATGTGACTGTGACTGTGAACATGAGGGATGTGAACGTGACATACTTGAGTCACCGTCCTATGAGTTGTGCCTTTGAAAGGTTTGGAGTGAAGTGGTGAAAGTTATTACTTGAGTGTTCAGTTCCAAATGCAGAATGAACGAAACTGATGTTTAGGTAACTAACAGGTTTAGTTTTAGAAATCAAAGCGACAAGTAAAAAGAATCAAAATAAAAGCATAAGGTCCTCTTCACCAACCCAAAGATCCTAAAAGTATACACCATGCCCTTGACTATCTTCAACATGCGATAGCGTAATTGTACACCCCCACGTTTTGGCCCCACGAGCCGCCCCTGATTATATATTCACGGAAAAACAGAAAGCGTGCGTAGCAATCAAATATTTACTTGGAAACCAATTTTCCTAATTAGAGAATCCATTCCTTTCTAGACGGCAAAAACATCAAGGAAGAAATCTTAAGGATAAATTATTTTCTGCACAAAAATATCCATCACACGTTGAGCCCCCAATTTTCAATGTCCCCAAATCAGCACTGCGTGTTGTTACCTGCCGTACTGACGACCGACTGACACCATCGACGCATGGAACATAGTTGTTGGGTAAACTGCTGCGGCAATATACTTCTAGGTATTTTCTAGCCATTGCTCAAGTTCATCTAACGTTTGGAGCTGGTCAGTTCTTGCTGAGATTGGTCTTTATCCTGGGACATTACGTCCCACATCGATGCAGGACCCAATCTGCTAGGGAAGTGAACGTGATGGATGTGTTGGTCTTATTTATGCGTTGTGATCCGAGGCCTACCACTCCTAGGTCGATCACCCGTGGTTCCAGACACCCAGACGTATGACCACAATGATGTTTCTATAGACATTGGGTCTTTGAGCCCAGCCTGGAGCATTCCTAACGCTCGCCTTCTATTTTTTTTCCGAAAGACGCCGCACGTTTTAAAAGCAGAAACGTCACTGTACTTTATGATTTTCTACTCAAGCAGACTTAAAACTCTTTGAGGACGTAGCGGACATATGTCCGATCGGTAACAGACTGAAGGTCATGTCGAGGCACGTCTCAAACTATACTGCGCAAATCAGAAACGCCGAATTTGCATACGTCCTAGAATGCACGTCACAGTTTGCCTTTTAGAATATACAATAAAGAAAATGGAATTGAAAAACGTGTACCAGTTATAAAGTTATGCTACTTTTTATAAGTGCCACAAGACTAGTCCAAGACAGCACTTCTTCATGTTGCGTACGTTCTATAAATGTACACAATGGCGTCCAAAAGAAACCTGAAAATGTATTCACCCAATCCTCGTGTTAACACCATACATTACCCGCCATTTATGCCGCATATGAATTCACATTTAAATATTATATATA
>NW_004798530.1:1948-5015 GCF_000002075.1 Aplysia californica | reverse complement strand
CGGGTTTTTGGGGGTTTTTTTGTTTTTGTTAATGGGTAAGTGATTTATGGCGCTCGCAACAGCACAATGTCATATGAGCGCTCGGGACATATTAAACATTTTCTGTTTGTTATGGATTAATCAAAGATTTTGGACGAGTGGCGGCCGAAACCTACTCCAACAGATTTCTGACCTCCAAGAGTTCTTTATCGTGCGCAACTTGCACACGGACCTCCGAGATTTTGACCCTTTTCCAAGAAGGCTAGGTGTTGGATCTTACCTTCCTTAAGATCAGGGGGGGGGGGGCTGGAAGACAAAAGTAAGGAGCAAAGGAGTAGCAGTAGAAAGGCTGCAGAAAGAGGCAGCAGCCAAGAGGAGGGGAAAGGGGTGGGGGGGGGGGGGCAGAAGGTGGAGACGAAAACAGACGAAAGAAAATGATTAGAGAGCAGGAAAGTAGCAAATTTTACAGAAGAAAATGTTCTGTCGCTGTCAGGTTTCGTACTCTAGACCTATTGAATGAGAGGCGAACACCATAACCTCTATACCACAAGAGCCCCATCGTGTGTCCTTGAGCAACACACAATAACCAAAGCTAAAAAACAGGGAGCTGCATAGTGGCGACCAGCAATCGTGTGTTGGTTGTCTATGTTTATGATATTGTGCATTATCCACGCATTTACATATTCATGTATTTGTGTATTTTTATGTTCGCCATTGGAAAACCCCGCGACACCCAGAAGGGTATAAGCAGCGGATAGCAGTAAAAGTAAAGCCATTGGAAAACAGATTTCGAAGGTTGATTAGTTAAGTGAATATTAAAAAAAAGTAAACATAATAATTCAAAGAAGTGACGGCAAGACTTTTGTCAATAATAAGTCGTGACTGTGGCAGCCGTCAAAACCAGTACGAGATTAACTAAGCCTCAAACTCCAGGGTGTCGTGCGGAAGGCAGGCGGGCCACTTGTTTGTCAATAATTATTGTGGACAGGATGATGATACGGTATCTCGTTTTGAGGTCAATCTCTGCCAAACGATTTCCATTTGTTATATACAACTTCCTATGCGACAATAAGACTCGAACAGATCCAGCTGGACATATTAGTAGGATGATTTTTCATCTACTTTAATCTAGGTTTCGGCCTGTTCTGCTTTTGTACGGAACACCATGTTTGTGTGTCGAGACGTAAATCTCGTCAGCTCATAGAAGAATAGATCTAACGCGCGTTATATGATTGCTGTTTTTATTCCAATGCCTGTACTCCAGTTACTATATTATGAGAAACAACGAGCAACTCTGGTAAAGGTTCATGACCTTTTCGTTTATTACATTTTACATCTCATATTAGTTCGTGCTCGCTGAATGCTATTAAGAAAAAGAAATATGATTCGGTAGTTTCGATTTCAAAAGCTGCTGATTAGGCTTGATATTCATGGACGTTTCTAGTAGGAATACAGGACTAATTAATTATTCATTTTCGAAATGGGAAATTAAAAAGTTAGCCAACAGGATTTATTCATCCCAGCCGAAAAAAACACGTTATGTGACACCAGTAGTAGGTCTTAAGACTAACACACTTAAGTGCCGAGAATAAAGGTTAGGATTACTTTCAAGGAGAAGCAGGATTAAACTGTCACTTACCGTCAAAGTGTCTGTCCATTTGGCCTTAACATTCAGATAAGGCCAGGCAAAATCCAATCAAATCAAACAATGTTTGCCTGAGAATGAGCATTGGAAACAAAACTCGAACTATCTCCAAGTAAGATTTCAAAACGCTTGACCTACGATTTAGATCCTTGCTGAAAAAAAAATCAAGCTTGCTTCTTCAAAGCCTGATTACAATGTAAGTTGTATTGTGTCCCTCAAGAAAAATGACTATGAAAGCAAGGGGGATCATTTTCTTTTTTTCGCAAGTGAAACAAGATAGTTGAAATTATAAACCTATCCTCCACTCTCCCCACTTCCTCCCTCTCTCTCGCTCTCTCTCTCTCTTTCTCTCTCTCTCAATCTCCATGTATATTGTATAATATTATACCATAATATACTTATAATATACTTATAATATACATTTAAATACACACACACATACTTGTCATTTACGTTAGGCTATCGTCACGAAAGATCTTGTCATTATGTTAGTATTTTAGAATCAATAAGATGGCAGCTTGCACAGTTAATGCTTACCAGGAAGTTGATTTTGTTTCAGAATGCTACCAGGTCTGCTGTAGTAAAAATAGTTTGTAAAAGCGAACAGAGCTTGCTACTGAGCGGGAATTTGCGTTATACAAATGCTGTTATTATTAATATTATTATTATTATTATTTTTATTATTATTATTATTTTTATTTTTATTATTATTACTGTTGTTTGAAAATAATCTTTAAAATTTTTCTTTAAATTTGATGTTGCTGTACGCCCACTTGAAGCATCATTTTTTCGTTTCTTATTGTCTCTTTTCGTGATGTTTTTCTAAGGCACTTCATATTGCTTACTGTTGTTCTGTTTTGCTGCACTTCGTTGTGGATCCAAGTTTAATATGGGTAGCAGAGAGTTGGTATGAAGATTGATCGAATGAGTTGTTCCTTTGCCTCTATAGGGGTGTTTGATGGGAGATGATGGGGGCTGGTTGGTAGATGACTGCATTTTTTGCCTTTTGTGCTGGTGTTTCAATTTCTCTGTCCACTTCCCCGTCTGATGTGAACATGTTTCTATTGTTATGACTTGGGCATTTATTTGGAATCATTAATTCTATATTCTTCACTTTAATGCATTGTTAAAATTTAGTGATATGATCTTGGAGAATGTCCTGTCTTGGTGTATGAGGCACTGGTCCTCAGCGACAGTTTCCCACAGACGCCACTTATTATAGACCTTGCGAGATTTCTGTGTGTCTCTCAATACATGTATGTGGTGCAGACATAATGGAGCGTCACGGCATATCCTCTTGCCCACAGCACCTGACCTATCCATAATCCCTCCCTTCTCACAGGTCAGATTTGTTTGTTTTGTTACCTGTCCCAATCGTCGGACCATGTTCTGAGCTCATGCGTAACGTCAACTGAGTGGTCTCTCTCTCTCTCTCTCTCTCTC
>NW_004798530.1:0-1087 GCF_000002075.1 Aplysia californica | reverse complement strand
GGTAACGTCCCATTTGTTTATCCTAGCGTTACTTGATTAGGAATCACGAGTCGTGGCAGTCAAATAGGGAAAAAGGGGGAAAAGGGGAGACTGGGGAGAAGTACCATGCAAAATTAATTCTTAGATTTAATTCTTTTTGCTTAGGGGCATTTTTGATTAATGGAGCGTGAATTGTGCTTTTCCTGCATAAGCACCCGATAAAGCCAAAGTAGATGAATTGGAAAATCGTTATGAGCCTTTGGACAGTGTAGGCAATTTAATTTTAGTATAACACAAGACTAATAATTATTCTGGATTATGCTACCTTATGCGTAAGGTTTGCGTTGTCATTACAGGTCCTTTTGCTGCCCCCCCCCCCCCCCCAAGCATTTCTTGTTTTAGAAAAATATTTCACCAGACCCCAGGTTCCCCACTTACCGAATGTCTACCAGTACGGAGGGTAAGCACTTCATTGCCTGGAGGTTATGCACTACTAGATAATATGTCTTCTACACAGTCTCTCTAGCATGTTGATCCACATGTGTCAGAACTGTATGGGTCACATAATTTCAAGGGATTTATACGAGTTCGATTCTCTTTTGGGCAATATACATAATCTCATCCAGTTCCAGATCTGTGTCAGACGTCTGCGATCATGGTTCTCCATTTATTCCTTTGCTCGGATGCTCTTAAAAAAGCTATATTATTATTTCCCTGGTCTTTCCCCGTTACACATTAGTTTAGGTTCCCTAAATAGGTTGCTCTGGGCCTACCCCTGCCTCGTTTGCTTTCAATTTTGCCAGTGAGAGCTAGATGTTGAGAGCTTATGTCTATTCAGGTGTCCCAAAAATTGCATTTGTCGTGTCCTGATTGTTTTTAACAGTGGACGTCCCACGTGGGCTTCACCAAGCACTACCTCATTGATTTGTTTTCCTTTCACGATATTCTCAGCAGTCTCCTAAGAAACCACTTTTATTTTGCTTCTATTTTATTTTCACTGTCTTTAGTGATTGCCCAGCATTCACAGTCACATAGAACTATATATATATAATACGTTATCAAATATCATCTCGAATAAATCTTACTCAGCCTGGGTTGGCTTTGGCGA
>NW_004798529.1:151417-153078 GCF_000002075.1 Aplysia californica | reverse complement strand
CACCCCGATAATAGCAGTTCAAAAGAGAGTGACAAACATACAAAAGAAGTAGAGCAAAATGACGACAGTACAGAAGGGACCATTATAAAACGTCCAAATTGTATAGCGTACCAAGTACACCGTTTTGGATTTCGTAAGAAATATAATTATTTGGAAGCTTCTCTTAAATCTGCTGAATATTACCTTGCGAAATGTCATTATGACAGTGCAGGCTAAATTATCGTTGACCCCTTTACAACCCAACTTCGCTTCTATAAGTTTGAAGAGATTTCTAGTCCAAAGACAGAGATGACGAAAGAAATGTGAATTAACTGTGATGTCATAATTGTCAAATTGAGGAAAACACATTGTCATCATTGTCGGATGAATTTCCCCTGAAGCTATAAATAGACGCAGGTAGTTAAACTGAACTGGTCCAAGGTACATGAGCGAACTAAACAGCAGACGACGTCTGACCTCGCGAGCAAAAAGACACGTAGAATCTACATAATAATAAAATAACTCGGTCAGCCTCGTTGTTTTCACGACTCACGATAGTTTTCATTTCTGTCTATTGCCTCACTCGTTTGTGAATTGCATGCTCGACGGACGAGTCCTTCTCTCAATGTAAAAAGTCACGAGTGTTGAGAACCTCCTCCTTAGTTTTCTAAACTCACTCGCAATGACAGAAGTGAAATTCTAATCTCAAGGAGGGTGGCGTTCATTAAATAGGTGTTGAGTACGTAATATTATTACAAGGGTTATAAGGGAAGAGAAGAAGAACGACCCTTCCTTCCAAAAGGGAAAAGAAAAAAGAAAGACCCTGTCAAGCCAGGAAACATGACCGCGACGTTTCTCAAACTATTAAGGCATTGTTAGAGAGAAGGCGTAGATCTATTTTTTCCTCTTCGTGCAAGTTGGAGTACTTCAGAAACGTGTCTGTCACACAGTGTTGTGGAATTTATTCGCTGATGACTATTCTATGTGCCTCTCTTTTCTTTTTTTTAGCATTATATTTACACTTTTTTAATATTTGTATGTATTGTACGTTCAAGGTGTGGTTTCCATTCAGTTTTTCACGTTTAGCTGTTCATAGACGAAGTGGACACCTGCTATGCCTGATCTACGGCAAGCCGAAAGCAATGTTGCGGCACATTTCAAACAATTTTACACACATCAGAAACACGAATTTGAATAATTCATTGTATGCATTCATGTCTTTTCTGAGTTTTACATCAATGAAAACGGAACTTTAAAAAAATCTCTATGAATAATGAAGTTTTTGCTTCTCTTTTTAAAAGAGTCCCAAAGCAGTGCGTCTTCAAGCCTTGTCGATTGAAAGAACTTGTGTACTCGATGAGTTCATGCTCTTCTTTCTGTCGTTAGCTCACATTAAAAAAATTATAGTCGTCAGTGTTCGAGTGCACTGATTGGTCACGATAATGACTTAGTAGATTTCCTATCCCCTTGATGTTTCTAAAAAGAAAACTCGACAGTCTTCTTGTTCCTAGTTCAATCACGAAACGACTGAAACTAGAAAGCTTAAAGGGCGACTGTCATACCTCAGATAGAGCTGGAGCATCTAAAGATCAGATTTCTGCTTCTCAACAACATCCCCATCTCGTTCAATAGCCAATGACAGTTGCTCCCCATGGTTAAAATATCTGTAAGAAGCGCACTAT
>NW_004798529.1:149995-151232 GCF_000002075.1 Aplysia californica | reverse complement strand
CAACCAGGATAGTGCTACTGACTGAAGTTGTCTTTGGGCCATTTCCAAAGGGGAGACATTAACATGTTCTTAAGCACAGTGGAATTGTAAATGAGCTGATTTATCAGTGTCATGCTCAAACTGTGCCGGAACAACATAGGGGGAACTGCTGCTTTTTCTTTCCTCAACCCTACTATCGTCATTTTTCCTCTTTTTGGTTTGCATGTTTGTCACTCTCTTGTGAACTGCTTTTTCTGGGGTGCCTTGATAGATGACGCTGACTTTGTGCTGTTGAGCCTAGAGAGGTGAACAGAGTAAGCCTGCTTCCCTGTTTGGAATTCTCTGTTGACATCCACCCCATGGCGCTTATATATGACTCTTTCTATGCAGTTGCGAGTGCCGTAAAACCTTACAAAAACTAAACTGATTTTCACTGCTGTTATTCCTAGTCGATGCTTGTCTCACAAGCTTGTGGACAGTACTTTTTCTTCTTCCAGTCCATTTCTTAAAAGACTGACCAACCTATAATATACAATGCCGGATCTAAAGCTTGATCCTTGTAAACGTTTTGACATCTTTTATGGATGTTACTCACTGGTCGTCTCAATATTTTTATACGTCTGCGAGTCGTGGACACTAACAGCAGAATTAGATAAAAAGATTCAGACCACAGAGATGAGATGTTACCACAGACTCCTTGACATCTCGTACAAAGACTACGTTTCAAATGCTGAAGTACGAAAGAGAATCACCAACGCAGAGGGGCAATGTGAAGATCTATTGACCACAGTGAAGAGACGAAAACTAAAAGGGTATGGGCATGTCACAAGATCCACAAGACTTGCCAAAACAATCCTGCAAGGAACCGTACAAGGAAAGAGAAAGAGAGGAAGGCAGAGAAGGAGATGGGAGGACAACATTACAGAGTGGACAGGAAAAACGATGGGTGACAATCTGAGGAAAGCAGTGGACAAAAATGGATGGCGAGAGCTGGTTTTCAGATACAGTGGTGCCCCAACGGTTGCCCCAACCACGGGATAGAAGAAGAAGAAGAAGATGGATGTTACCGGTGTTTTCTCCTTCTAAAACAAGAAATTAAATCACAACTCTTTTCTTCCGACCCGACCTTCAAGAAGGTAACCATTTTAATCTGATGCAAACACTTTGGGTTTTAAAGTACATGTGCAAGAACTTCTGACTGTCGTAGAATTAATTATTGCAAATTAGGGCAAAATAGGGAACAACTTTCATTACTTTT
>NW_004798529.1:144975-146475 GCF_000002075.1 Aplysia californica | reverse complement strand
GTAAAAATGAAACGAGGAACTTTTCTGTGAAAATGTCAGTCAGCCAGCCAGTCAGTTAGTCAGTTAGTCAGTCAGTCAGTCAGTTAGTCAGTCAATCAATCAATCAGTCAGTCAGTCAGTCAGTCAGTCAGTCAGTTAGCTAGTTAGTCAATCAGTCAGTCAGTCAGTCAGTCAGTCAGTCAGTCAGTCAGTTAGCTAGTTAGTCAATCAATCAATCAGTCAGTCAGTCAGTGATGTAGAACTGCAAGTCGTAGACTGGTGGTAATGGCGAGGTCATGTGAGGTCCACCTTGGCCCACATGTCCACCCAGGCTTGAGCGTGACACACAACGTGTAAGTCTCCCGTCGTCCGACCACGCTGTCCCGCCCTAACCATCTACTTGCTTTCTGGAAACGTTTTCTTGTTTTAGTGAGAGTTTTACGCACGACACTTGCAGCTTAGTTAGGTCAAATAAAAGCCGAGGATTTGGGGGTGTTTCAAGAGAGTAACAAACGCAAAAAGGAGGAGGAAAAATTAGGATGAAAGATGTTTTATAGGCGCAAACAACACAAAAAGTTTTCACACCAACAGTTTTCTACCCCCCCCCCAAAAAAAAAACAACAACTACAACAATAACAACAACAAAAACCCAATAACAAACAAACAAACAAACAACCAAACAACCAAAGAACCAAAACCCCAAACAAAACAAAACAGTAAACCCAAAACAAACAAACCAACTATCATTCGAAAGGAGAGAGTAAACTCAAAAGTTAGCCCATAGTACTCGAGCACTATTTATACTTCATAATGACTCCCGATTTTTTCTATTTTACTGAGGTGGACCGACCTGCAGAGACAGACATCTATTCTGCAGCAGTGAGTTTAGTCGGACACGCCAGCTCTCTGGTCGGACTAGAAATCGAGCTCTGCCCTGTTTCGTTGGGGTCTTGTAGTTGTACTTGTTGTTGTTGTTGTTGTTGGTTGTATTTTGTTTTTTAACAGTTACACGGTTTGAGGTAACTCCGAGGTCTTGTATGTACGAGTATCTGCACAAAATTGTGACCGCGTTCAAACAAAACGCTTCCTTCGGCTTTCCTCCGCTTTTACTTTTCGACACACACACACACGGATTCTTCGCTCGAGGCTGACCTTTTGGCGACACCTATCCAGGTCTTTTATAACCGAGGAGGAAGCCAACAGCGACGACGGGCTGCCGACGTGAGGCCGACCATAGACGGACGCACAGACACAGTTTGTGGTTTCTTCAGTCAAGTTTCAAGTTCAAGTCGGATCACTCTACTCTCGTGGTGGTGGTCGAGGGATCACGATGTTACCTGCGTAGGTAAGTTCATTTTATTTACAGTAGTACGGTGGCTTTAGTGTGTAAAACCTATATGTTCCTGTGTGTGTGTTTTTTTTTAAATAGTGTGTAATACATAGTCTATATTATACGTTTACAGTTCTGTACATAGACTTTGATCTCTCTCTCTCTCTCTCTCTCTCTCTCTCTCTCTCTCT
>NW_004798529.1:141267-142752 GCF_000002075.1 Aplysia californica | reverse complement strand
AGGAGGAGGAGGAGAAGGAGAAGGAGAAGGAGAAGGAGAAGGAGAAGGAGGAAGAGAAGGAGAAGGAGAAGGAGAAGGAGAAGAGCAGCATCAGCAATTAAAAGAAAAGCGATGGTAGCGATGGCTGTATGAATATGAAGCTAATCAAAATATTATAACACCTGTCAGTTCTATTACTGACTCAAGGCGGCTTCTTTAAGTAAATAAAAAACAGAGAAGTCTAATGGTCTATGCCAGACTGCATGTCATTAACATTGATGTGTGTGTATGTGTGTGTGTGTGTGTGTGTGTGTGTGTGTGTGTGTGTGTGTGTGTGTGTGTGTGTGCAGCTATTGAAAGCACCGAGTTTGAGTCGACAGCTTGCTTTGTAGTGATTGGGTTTTAAATAGTGATAAGTAACAATTGCATCTATGTAGCGCATAATTTCTATTCTTTACAGCAAGCTCTTAGCGCTTTACAATTTAACCCCCTGCGTACGCCCTGGGGTCATTTTGTACCCCTGTGATTGTATTTTTCGCATTTTAGAATACTTGTAGTACGAAGATCTCCTTAAAACTTTCAGTATTTCTCAAAAAATCATTTTGACAGACCGCTATGCAAAGCGTACGGATCGGATTAAAGGAGTTCATTTCTTCTTTAGAAAATGGTGGCACAGAGTTCCCCACGTCGTATGGATACGATAGTAAAACACGACGTACGGATAGGGTTAAGTATATTATTACCCCAGCAGACCCTTGAGCATAATATAGACAACAGAAACATTCTCGGATTCCTGGGAAGCATACAATGCAAGCAGCCGATTTACCGTTCAAACACTAACAAAATGGTTATTAAGATTTTTCGCTGTCTATGGACAGATACCAAAGCCTACTACTGTATATTGTACAATAGGCATTGCCGGATACCCATTCCCACCTGCGTGAAGTGAGAACATTTCGTGTAAAGTACCCTACCTAAGAACACAACGTTGGGTCCGTCGGGGTTCGAACCAACAACCTCTTGGTTGCGAGCCTGACGGCCTAACTGCTAGACAACTGACTGGGCTAGTACTAGTAGAAGTTTAATGGCGACTGGTGTAGTCATTTACACACTGTTATATACCTAAAACAAATGAAAAAAATGTTTACAGCTCATGCGAAAGTAAGCACATTTTCACTTGTATGTGCTCATGAAACGTGTTTTCACTTTGGCTTGGCTTAAACCAGAATGGTTTCTGTTTCTACTTATCAAGCAACGAACAGTCAGTGCTAACATTCTGTGACGTTTGACGAGAAAATACTAATGATGAGAACACACTCCACGTGCTCACATGCACACAAACATGACGTCATGCATACATGGTCAGGCACATGTACGCACGGAAGGAGATGGAGAGAGAGAGGGGGGGGAGAGGAGGAGGAAGTGGAGGAGACAGACAGGGAGGCAGACATAGATAACTAGAAAGAGAAAGAAAAAAGAGAGAGAGAGAGAAAGAGAGAGAGAAAG
>NW_004798529.1:138974-139905 GCF_000002075.1 Aplysia californica | reverse complement strand
ACATCTGAAAAATCAAGATGCGCAAACGCATGCATTTTCCCAAACTGTCTAGATCGACCTTTTCCTTCCCAGATAACGATAACACTACCCCCCTCCCCTGTTGTCATGTTAAAAAACAACCCTTTCTTTCTCAGATGACACCAGTCCGCTGTTGTAATTAACAAATCAACCATTTCTTTCACAGCTTATTTGCAAGTGCCCTAAAACACTCACTAAAACTAAACTAAACGTTCTTTCTCAGATGTCATCAGTCCCCAGTGACATAATCTGACAACTCAAGATGCGCAACACGACAAACAGTCCACCCCGCCATCTTTCGGGCCACCGGAAGAGGCGTGGCTGCTTCCTGTTCAACGTCTACTCGTTCTTCCTGGGCCTGGGAAGTGGCATCATCGCCACCATCTACGCTCTTTCGGAGACGAGTCCTCTGCTCACCAAGATTCTCATGCCGCTAGGTAAAGTAAGACAGTACGGTATGGAAATTACATTGGTTTTGTCTCCTGAAAGACATCAGAGGCCAACGTTAGGTTATTAAAAATGGCGTCTTTTCCTGTCGTGAGATAAAGTTGAGATGAGATTTGATAAGAAGAAATTATAGTTATGATATGATGATGAATTTTGTTTTTATTTCTTTAATGGGCCTGGTGGACTCCACGAAGAAATCTTCGAGCGAGAGCGAGGCTCTTTTTTCAAATCCATTGTCATTATACTCACAGGCACCTCCACTCGTCCAAAAAACTCCATTCGTGTTGCCATTGTTTCTGGACATTCAAACGTGTTATGTTTGGCATCCTCCTTTTTATGGTTGCACCATCGGCATGTGGGTTGAGCTGATAATGATGAAGATGATGATGATGATGATGATGATGATGATGATTATGATGATGATGATGATGATGATGATGATGATGATGATGATGATGATGATGAT
>NW_004798529.1:133795-138410 GCF_000002075.1 Aplysia californica | reverse complement strand
CTATTTCCGGGGTGTGCCTTGATAGTCGAAGCAAACTTTGTGCTGTTGATGCTAGAGAGGTGAGCAGAGTAAGCCTTATTCCCTGTTTGGACTTCTCTGCTGACATCCACCTCTTGGTGCTCATATGACCTTAAATGATGCAGTTGCGAGCGCCGTAAAACCTCATTAAAACAAACAATACAAAGGTTTCTGCAGTTTAATCTTTCATGGAATAGCCCATCAGAGAATTCCCACAGGTGCACTTTGGATCTGTCCTCTTCCGCTGTTTGAGTAGGGTCAGAGAGTGCGGGGCTGTTGTTCAGGGCTATAATTATCTATACGAGGGCACGGTGACCCGGTTTCTGTCCAAACTAGAGCTGGGCGAAGAATCGATTCCGAAACAGTTTCCTGTGGTTAGTGCTACGGAGGAAAGTTCCGATTCCTTTTACGTAAACCAACAGTTATTTGAGTTACCAGTTGGTCGCTTTTAAGCACAAGGGGGCTATCCCGAAAAAAAGAAGTTTTTGAGAAAACAGAAGGTAAAGTTTTTGCCCCATGTTCAGTTTCTTTAAAAACAAGCTGTTTTCTTTATAACCAAACAAATGTATACACCAATGAAACCAAACTTCTCCCATAGGTAGGGCAATGCCCACTTTTGTCTTAGCTCAAGATTTCTGGAAACCCTCGAAATCTGGGTTAGCTCGCTTGTCCTTAAAAGCGACCAATTGCTCTATTAATTAAAATCTTCTATTCTAAATAGGTAAAAAAAACAAAAAAGTTGGTGCTTCGTAGAGTTCCAAAATCAAGGTTATCCTAAATCCTGAAGTTGTTCGAAGCCAACAAGGCAACCACCTGAAGAAAGCACATCATTAGAAAATCTTTGGATTCGGAGTCGCTTCCTACGATTCCAGGCTTTCAATAATCGTGAACCTTCTATTTTGTGTTCGTTTCTCTCTTGTAACACATCTATTCTTCTGCACCTATATTATGACCTTATTGTGTTAAAAGTGCCGTAAAACTCTTACTAAATTTTAAAAAAGCATATATATTCCTATATATTTCTAACACATGATTTCTTCCACCTACAGCTCTACTCTCCGGCCTCGCCACCGCCACCGCCCACATAGCTCTGACCTGTACCCAGAAGTTCACGCCCAAACGACGCAAGCTGGCGCGCTCATTGGTCAACATCTGCGGCCACATCTTGACCACCATCATCACCTGTGTGGCCACCTTCAGCTTCTCCAACGCCCAGGGCCTGTTCTTCTTGTGTGGCATATTCTCGGCCTCTTGTTATTTCATGGCTGCCATCGCCTTTATCGTGAATTTAGTTCGCGACCGTGTGCGGAAGCAAGGAGGGGGAGGAAGAGGAGGAGGAAGAGGAGGGGAGAATAACAGGGCAGGGTCACAGGAAAGAACTTCCCCTTCTCTAAACGACGCTGCTTTGCCTCCTTATGTCAACGAATTTGTGACCCCCATAGAGTTGGCGATGCTGTCTTGTCAAATACCCATCGATTTCCCTTCGTCTCCGTCGGTCGGATTTTCAGGAGAGCGTACTGCGTCGTCTCAAAATAATAATAGTAATAGTAACAATAATAATAATAATAATAATTCTCGGGGAGTGAGAAACTGGGGAAGCTCTGGACAGTCAATTACTTCCCCTTCCTCGGGCACAGGGGGTGTGACAGGAGGACTGAACAGCCACGGCCTCACGGTGACACAGCTCGCCATGTTGGCTATTCCGTCAACCGTGGTGCTTCCCTCGTACGAAGAGGCGGCGTCTCGAACGAACTCGGATCTCCCGCCAAAATATTCGGAGATCGCGGGTATTCCTGAAGACAATCGAGTCATCGAAAGTGCTTCTGCAGACATTGTGATAGGCGAAGGAGAGACGGGGAGTGGAGAAAATGGAGACTCAACAAATTCTACTCAAAACGTTACTTCCGAAGGTGCTCAAAACATTGACCATGAGGATGCGCCCCCACAGTATGACGACATTGTCTGAAAGCTGCACCATCTATTGTTATCTTTAGAAGTTGTAAAGCGCTGTATTGGTTCACAATGATACACACTTTATGGGGCTATCTCTTTAAATAAGAGTTTGGGAGCATTTTCTTTCGATTTAGCACATTATACTTTTCATGGGAAGTCTCTTAAAACCCCCCAAAACATTGTTTGGAACGCAAACTGGTACCAAAAAAAAACAGTGTGCGGTCTTAAACAGCTGTAGTTTTTTCTGATATCACGCTGTGCTTTTTCCGGAAAGTCTTGCATCTGCGGAGAATCTTCGTCATTCAAAGGCAGCATGTGTGGTGTATCTGTCACTACTTTGGCGTTTTGCCGTCTCACGCAGAAGACACGAGTTCGATTCGCGTGTGGGGAGAATGTTTTTCGAGTATCTCTGTCCTTCTGCTGTTTCGTTGTATCGTTCTCATCCAGGGTTGGCCTAGACATGCATGGTCGAAGCCCGCTTCCTAAAGGATCAAGATTTGTCTATTCTTTTGGTTGTGTATTTGTTCCCTTGATGCAGGGCTTTTTTTATAAGTGCGAATGAGGGTGTAAAAAAGCAATGGCTATGAAGGATAGTTTGAAGACATCGAATGAGAATTGTTGTATGTATTAAGGAAGAAGAGAGATATGGTAGGAGAGGATGAATATTACATAAGATGGAGAAAGAGAGAGAGAAAGAGCGGCTGACAGCAACTGACAAACAGGCAAACAGACATACAAAGTATGGAGAGAAAGATTGACAGAGAGAGAAAGTGACAGACACAAAAAGAGATAGTGGCAAAGACAGATAAGAGAGAGAGAGAGAGAGAGAGAGAGAGAGAGAGAGAGAGAGAGAGAGAGAGAGAGAGAGAGAGAGAGAGAGAGAGAGAGAGATTCTTTTGTCCAAAGGAGTGTGAGAGATTGGGAGAAGGGACAAGGTTTTCCTTCCTTTTCCTTCAACGTATGAAAACATAATATTATCCCAAAGAAGGAAGAATTAGTTCTATATACCTTTAATGTATACGCATGCACCTCATTCATCATCAGAGATATTTACTGTCAATTTATCGACATTTTGCACCACGAAAAGTCTGCTTTCCATATGGAGTACCCTCGACATTCCAGATAAAATGAATATCAAATAATAGATTATACTTGTAATATTATTTATTTTTCTCCTATCATTTTCCACATTGGCATATCGGTATAATCCTTTGGAGAGACCTACATTGTTCTTTTTTTTTATATATTTGCATTCCTTCATCGTGAGAATACGCATTATGTTGTATGGAACATTCCTCCAGTTTTATGTTGTTAACTGTAGAGCATCGAAGGTTAAAATAGATCTATGCTTCTATACGGTGCAAGCACGCAGTTTGTTGAATAGCACACTGGGGTTTTGTTTTGTTAACTGTTGTGCATCCAATGTTAAAACTATTTCTATACTGTGCAAAGACGCACTTTATTGAAAAAAAAACATTCCTGAATTTTTATTATTCTTAACTGTACGACTCTAAGGTTAAATGTATGCCTATACGGTGCGAACACGCATTTTGTGGAATAACACATTCCTGAAGTTTTATGTTGTTAACTGTTGAACATCCAATATTAAATGTATGCCTATAAGGTGCGAACACGTATTTTGTGGAATAAAACATTCCTGAAGTTTTGTACTGTTACTGTTAATTGTTGAGCTTCCAATGTCTATGCAGCGCGAACACGAATTTTGTTAAATAAAACCTTTATGCAATTTTATAACAATTGTTGTTGACGCTCGGGCATTCAGTGCCTTCTAACCATGTCTTTACACTTCTGAGCTTTCTGCTGGCTTTGTCCCACTTTTGTGTCCATGTGCATTTACATTACGCTACTTTAGAGTTACACATTTCTTTCTGACATTTTTTAAATACCGTTTTGAGTTACTATAACTGTAATGAGACCATGAGCTCAGAAACGAAACTTTACTGTTTTGTTTGCTCTTTCAAAATCGTAAGATTATTCAGAGTCGATATCAAGATATCATATTTCTGTGTGCGTGGCCGGGGGCCCGAGGTGGCCACTCAAAGGTTTTATTTCTTCACTTTCCCTCCTCTTTTATTCATGTCTGTCTGTCTGTCTGTCTGTCTGTCTGACTGTCTGTCTGTCTGTCTGTCTGTCTGTCTGTCTGTCTGTCCTGTAGTTTTTGCTTCACACAAAATTTGTGGTCGTTATTTTGTCGATATGCTTTTCTCTACTCACACTCAAAGTGTGCGCCTTCATTTAAGGACGACACTTTTTTAAAATCACGATTATGGGGGCGTTATGTATCTTCATATTAGCAGAACGACAAAGCGTGCAAGAGGCTCATACTTATACACTATTTACGGTAGTAAGGAATGTAATATTTTGTTATCCATGGGGGGTTGGAGAGTGTATCTGGAACGTGTAGTGTTCTACTCGCTCTGAGATGTTTATTTGGCTCTACTTCTTTACCTATTCCGTTCCTCTATCTGTTTGCAAATTTTGTATTTATCCAGCTCCAAGTGACCCGTTTTATGGGTTGGTGTAGATCTACTTCATTTTTCTCCCTCCCTCTCGCTCTCTTTCGTTCTTTCTCTCACTCGCTCTCTTGCTCTCTCTCTCTCTCTCTCTCTCTCTCTCTCTCTCT
>NW_004798529.1:131540-132338 GCF_000002075.1 Aplysia californica | reverse complement strand
TAATCTTCGGCACATATTATGACTTTATTGTGCTGCAAGTGCTGTAAACCTCTTACTAAAACTAAACTAAAACTATGTCTGTGGGTGGTTGGCAGGTGCTCTTGTGTGGTTTGCTCTTTCGTTCCTGTCAAACATAATACATCTTCCTTACCTCTCCTCCTTATTTATTTTTTTTTGTATGTCACAATCCAGTGACACTTCTAATCTTCGTCACATATTCTGACCTATTGTGTGGCATTATTATGTTCGTAAATCTGTAAGGTGGGACGCCCACTATAATTTTTTTTGCATGTTCCAGACAATACATTTTGTGACGTCATCACCGGAATGACAGGCACGAAAAATGATGTGCGCCCATTTGCCGCTTGCCGAAGACATGCAAAATCTCGAGTCTGTGGTTTGGCGCTACACAGAGCTGACCTACATCTAGATAAGTCCATATCTAGGCCATGAAGTGAAGCCTTCAGATCGAAATTACTGCCTCAATTGCTTTTAAGAACGGCTCAAATGTATGGAATCTACTGTAAAACACTTATTTTTAGCAAATATTAAAAGGAATTGGGGCCGAAAATATGCCTACAGTTCAACATTATCCTTTTCTTTGGTGAATCGAGGAGTGGCTGCAGATTCCACGCAAGGAAAAAGATCGTGCGGTCATGTACGAAAATCGTGTTGCACGATAAACTTTGCGAGATGCAAGCAACATATCTAATTTGCATACAATGTTTTGCCTGGAGTCGGCAAAAAATAACAAGTGGGTGCGAGGCTTAACAGAAACTAACATTACTCTCGTGTCAC
>NW_004798529.1:129087-130429 GCF_000002075.1 Aplysia californica | reverse complement strand
AGATAGATAGATAGATAGATAGATAGATAGATAGATAGATAGATAGATAGATAGAGATTAAGAGAGATAGAGAAAGAAAGAAAGAGAAAGAGAAAAAATAAGAAAAATACACCCGCTTCATTGTACAATTGCAAAAAAAAAAAAAAAAAAGAAAAAGAAAAACAATGAAAGAAAATTACACCATCAAAAGAGCTTTCTCGTGTAAAGCGTTTAGATCTAGATATGAACGAGCTCCAGAAAAAAACAACAACAGATAAGACAAAACATGCCTCAATCCAGACATTTTAATTATTTTACACTTTCGCTTTTCAGATCATAAAATTCTCAACAAACGGCTTGGTTTGAGCTTATCGGAGATAGAATAAAAATACTGAGGGGAACTATCGTGGTCTAGAGGTTACAGTGTTCGCCTCTCATGCAATAGGTCCCGGGTGGTTCGAAACCTGACAGCGATAGAAACCATTTTTCTTGAATTTGAATTTTTTCTCTACTCTTTTCAACTCCTATCCTGCTCTCTAACCGTGCTCTGTCGTCTGCTTTCGTTTTAGTAAGTCAGTGTTTTACGGCACTTGCAACACGATAAGGTCATATAATTGCCGATGTCGTCTGCTTTCGTCTCCCTCTTCAGCCACATCCCTGATAGACTATTACGGTAGGTAAGTTCTAATACCTAACCTTCTCGGATAAAGGCGAAAAAAAATCTCGGAATTCTATGTGCATGTTGCACACGTCAGAGATCCCTTGGTGGTTCTAAAACTGATAAGAGTAGACTTTGGCCTCCACCCGGGCAAAATTCAAAATTAATTCCAATCAAACTGAAAATGTTTAATGTGTCCTGCCCGCTCGTATGACCTGATATAGTTGTGGGAGGCGTAAAATACTTACCAACCCCCCCCCCCCCACAAAAAAACAAGAAAAAGAAGAAAAGAAAAGAGATAGACTAGAACCTCATAGGGCGTAAAACCGTGCCATACCGCTAGATATTTGTAGAAGGAGCTGCATATCTGCGGAGTACTCTCCGAAATTACAGGTCAATCTTCATTTTGAGTGAAGAGAAAGCGAGAAAAGAGAAAGCGAGAAAAGAGAAAGCGAGTAAAGAATATGCGAGAAAAGAGAAAGCGAGTAAAGAATATGCGAGAAAAGAGAAACGAGAAAAGAGAAACGAGAAAAGAGAAAGCGAGAAAAGAGAAAGCGAGAAAAGAGAAAACGAGTAAAGAATATGCGAGAAAAGAGAAACGAGAAAAGAGAAACGAGAAAAGAGAAAGCGAGAAAAGAGAAAGCGAGAAAAGAGAAAACGAGTAAAGAATATGCGAGAAAAGAGAAACGAGAAAAGAGAAACGAG
>NW_004798529.1:124841-126160 GCF_000002075.1 Aplysia californica | reverse complement strand
CGGCATTGGGGATTGCCTTGTTGGTGAGACAAATTCCTGGGCCTTCGGCATACATTGTGGTAGGGTGGCCAGTTCCTCTCCACGCCGCCTTTACTTCCCCAACTTTCTAAGTTTCATTTGAATAACGGGACTAATTTTAAGGAATGAAAATCTATTAAGAGACAGAATGGACTCCTACTGAGTCTTGTTGTCAATGGTGTCCTCTGCACCCTGAAGGCTAAGAGGTGGGGTGTGGTGGGATTTTTTTTTTGGGGGGGGGAGGCGCATCCTTTCTCCCCCCCTCTCGTTCTCTCTCTCTCTCTCTCTCTCTCTCTCTCTCTCTCTCTCTCTCTCTCTCTCTCTCTCTCTCGCTCGCTCTCTCACCCTCACTCTCGGGATCCTTTTACTTGAATGACCGGACAATGTTTCTTCTCTCAGCGGGATATTTGTATTTTCCTGTCCTAGAAGTTAGAGATACAGATGTATTATGTATTTCTTTGTACCTTCTGGAAACGTGCGAGTGTGTGTGTGTGTGTGTGTGTGTGTGTGTGTGTGTGTGTGTGTGTGTGTGTGTGTGTATGTGTGTATTGTTTTGTCATCACTTGGTATATTACGGGTGTATACGTATTTGAGGTGGGTGGTTGGCGGGTGCTCTGGTGTGGTCATGTTGGGAAAGACCTCATGAATTCCGCGGCTCGGGAACCTTGAAGATCGAAGGGTGTCAAATGAATAAGAAATGTAAATCATCCTTAATTTAATAATATATTCTGCTTTTTTGATGCTTTGGGAAAATTGTTTTACAACAGCGAACATGAATGCAGAAATGCAGAAATTACATAAATGCATGAATAATACACAATATCACATAGACAGTACACCAATTGTTTCTGGATACCAATATGCAGCCTACTAGGTGTTTATTTGGGGGGGGGAGGGGTGTGTATGTTTTTTGTTTTGTTTTGTTGGTTGTTTTATTTTACAGCGAGGGTCATTGTGTCTCTCTGAAGGACACCGCAGAATAATGAACAATTATGTCAGGATACGCATCGGAAAAAATCGTTCTTGTTCACGGCCTCTCAGATATAGAAAACACCCCCTCACTTCCCTATACTCCTCCCCCTGCGAAAAAAAAATGATTCCCACAACCAACAGCTCATGCTAAAAGACCGTATATTCTGAACCGCAACAAGCAACTCTAACATTTTAGCCGACTCCACTCGGCTCCCAGACACATATTTATTACTAACACGTTCCCTTCTGTGGGCGAATGGTTAATGAATGTCAAGCCGTTGGGTTGGGTTCGTGTTGCTTAGGGAATGGATGAGTTTGGTTCTTTGGGG
>NW_004798529.1:122328-123424 GCF_000002075.1 Aplysia californica | reverse complement strand
AAAAACCCCCAACCCCAAACAAAACAACCCAACAAAACAAACAAAACATCTGTTGATTAAAGACTCAAAAAAATGCAAATTTTCAGTTTCCAAGGAATTACTTCATTAAATAAAAATATCTCTACATCTATTAAAGATGGACAGGTATTAATTTCATTGGTTGATATACGAACAAACAAAACTTTAAGATGACACCCATTACTGAAAAATGCCAATAAATTGACGAGCGCCTGATTCCACGGTGTCGTGACACATTTGCGCCTGGTTTGGATTTGTTTTGGATTTGTACTGGGTTCGGTATATTTTTTTGGGATTTGTTTTGGATTTGGTTTGGATTTAGACTGGGTTCGGTATGATTTTTCTTCGATTTGTTTTTGGATTCGGACTGGGTTCCGTATGGTTTTTATTTGAATTTGTTTTGGATTTGGTTTGGATTTGGTTGAGTTGAATTTGGGTTTGGTTTGATTTTAATTTTGGGTTTGGGTTTGGGTTTGGGTTTTGGGTTTTACATTTGGTCTGGTTTGATTATGGTTTTGATTGTGTATCCTTTCGTAGGCCGCTTCTTTCGCTTGAGCATAGTGTGGCTGGGTCACCGGTTTAGAGACAGCTGATGGCATTGATTGTTTCTGTCTCGTTTTGGCCTCAAGCTCTTTGTGAGACCCGCAAGCAAAAAGTTCATCCAGTTCACTGGTTTAATGTAAGCACGATACATCGTTTTGTCCTAGTCTTCCTCTTCTCCTTTTTCCTGCCACTGTCTATCTAAGGGAATTTTTTAAACTGCTGGTTTTAAGCTTTCATGAGACTGAAAGATGGGAAATGAGATGGCCGGTTAGATTTGCATTAGGCTACACACCAGTAGTTAAACGATGTCAAATGTAACCAAACCTCCTCCCCCAACAAAAAAAATGCAAAAAGATGAACAAACACCTACCCCCAAAACAACAACAACAACAACAACAACAACAACAACAACAACAACAACAACAACAACAACAACAACAGCAACAACAACAAAACAAACAAACAAACAAAATATCAAAAGTCCAAACCCGTGAGCCAAAAACAACAGCACAAACTGTTAGCTTGCCTGTCTGGT
>NW_004798529.1:120826-122228 GCF_000002075.1 Aplysia californica | reverse complement strand
AAAATGCTAACAAAAAAAAAAAAAAAAAATTCTTATCCCTTCCCCAATTCTATTATCCTTTCCATTCCCAGCCCCCACCCCAACCTACACCCCCTCCCCACCCTCTTATCCCTCCCATTCCCATTCCCAATCCCTCGGCCAAGCAATTCAGCGTCTAGAACCACATACATTCAAACTTCATAAGTGCGACAGGAAGCAGGAAAAAGCAGAAGACAAATTTTTTTTAAAGGCAGAATACAATTTTTTTTAAATCCCACTTTTTTTTCCAAGTGGTGGCACATCTCTTCTCGGGGACTGCTCTTACAACATGAACAAGTAAACATACAGTAAATAAAAAGGAAGGAGACAACTGAAAAAGAAGGAAGCAAACAAGAAATAGAAAATTTACAGTTAATAAAGAACATAAAGTAGACAAACAAGACATACAAAATTTAACAAATAAGGAACATAAACTTGACAAACAAGAAATAAAAAAAGTTAACAAATAAGGAACATAAACTAGACAAACAAAAAATAAAATAAAGTTAACAAATAAGGAAAATAAAGTAGACAAATACGGAATTTGAAATGAACAAATAAGGAACATAAAAAGTAGACCAAAAAAATTAATTAAATAATTAACATTTAAGGAATATAAAGTAGACACACAAGGAATGAGAAACAGACAAACAAAAATTTTAAAAGTTCGTAAATTAGGAGCATAAAAAGTAGACAAACAAGGAATGAAAAATGAACAAATAAAGAATTTAAAAAACAAACAGGGAACAAGAAATTAGCAGTAAAAAGGAATAAAAAGTAGACAAAAAAGGAATGAGAGGTGAACAAATAAGGAATGAAAAAGATAACAAATTAAATAAGGAACATAAAACAGACAAACAAGGAGTGAAAAATGTGACAAATAAGGAATAAAAAGTAGACAAACAAGGAATGAAAAAATGAACAAATAAGGAACATAAAAAGTAGACCAAAAAAAAAAATTAACATTTAAGGAATACAAAGTAGACACACAAGGAATGAGAAATAAACAAACAAAAATTGTAAAAGTTAATAAATTAGAAGCATAAAAAGTAGACAAACAAGAATGAAAAATGAACAAATAAAGAATAAAAAGTAGAGAAAACAAGGAATGAGAGATGAAAAAAAGGAATATATAAAGTAAACAAAAAAGAAATAAAAACGTTAACAAGTAAGGAACATAAAGTAGACAAACACGGAATGAGAAATGAACAAATAAGGAATGAAAAAGATAACACATTAAATTAGGAACATAAAGTAGACACATAAGGAACGAGAAATTGACGAACAAGAAATAGAAAGTTAACAAATAAGGAACATAATAAAGTGGACACACAAGGACTGAGGAGAAAACTGAGGAGGAAATCCAGACGTCAGACTGCGGCTG
>NW_004798529.1:119520-120661 GCF_000002075.1 Aplysia californica | reverse complement strand
CCCCCCCACCCAGTTCAAACTTGAAGAGTTTTCTTGTTTCATTACGAAGATCAATAAGTCACGCACAGCCTGTCTACTCTGCGTGTAGTAGTTAGGTTAAGCTTCGCTCTTCATCACGTTTTTGTAGATCTAAGAGTAAAAATAAAGTAATAACAATGATAATTACAGATAGCATTTGTATAGCGCAAATCCCCGCTCAACAGCAAACTCGACGCGCTTCACAATCTATACTTTTACCCCTGCAGACCTGAGAGCATTCTGAACAAATTTTGACTTCCTGGAAGCATACAGTGCAAGCGGCCATTCGGTCGCTTTGAAGGACAAGCAGGCTAACCCAGATTTCGGGGGTTTCCAGAAATCTTAACCTACTCCAAAAGTGGGCATTGCCCTACCTATAGGAAAAATGTGGATTCATTAGTGCGTATATTTTGTTTGGTTATAAAGAAAACTCTCCTTATCTTTTAAAGAAACTGAACTAGGAGCTAAAACTTTACCTACGATTTTCTCAAAACAGCATTTATCGGGATAGCCCCCTTGCGCTTAAAAACGACCATTTATAAGCGCAAAAACACTAACCCACTGACAAGATCTTTCGCTCTCTATGGCCGGGTACTCATTCCCACCTGGGTGAAGTGAGGAAAATTCGTGCAAAATGCCTTTTACAAGAACACAACGTTGGGCTCGCAGCTCGAACCCCCAAACCCTCAACCTCACGATTACGAGTCCGGTGTCTTAACCACTAGACCACCGACGCCAACTCTCACTCCCCCCCCCCCCTCATCTTCCTTCTGACACATCCCCAAAACGTCTTCGTGCGTCACGACCACAACTTCCCGATGCTTCATGGTCCTGTAAATAAACCATACGAGCTGCAACCTCACTTCAGTGAGTGGTTTGCTTCTTCTTTCCTATCAAACATCTATCGTCCTTATCTCCCCTTCTTCTTTTATGTTTGTTACTCTTTTGTAAGACCTCTAATCTTTTGGCGTTCATATGACCTTATGCAGTTGCGCACTAGGTCAAGTATTTTGAAATGGGGGCCATATTTTACTTTTACCGACCCAGGTTGCACTGAAGTGTTTGCTACCCCTTTCTTGATGACCGAGATTCTAAATTTCTTGGTAAACTTTCTGCAACCCCC
>NW_004798529.1:117659-118939 GCF_000002075.1 Aplysia californica | reverse complement strand
CGATTTATAGGTCAGATAACCACTGTTGAATATTCTATTACGTTCAGTTAAAGCCCTTGGACTTTGGCATGGCATAGTAGATGTAGATGTTTTACGTCGCTTTTGACACAGAAATGACAGTTACAGCGCCAGCGAGGACCTTGTTTTGATATTATATTTGGCTAGTGTTTGTTTCTGACTTCTTTTATTTCATGTTTGTGGGTGCTTTTCGTTATAGAACATTAAACAATTTTGGGCGGCACTGCACGACCGTGCTCTATGGACGAACCGCGCCTGCTATCTATCTATCTATCTATCTATCTATCTATCTATCTATCTATCTATCTATCTATCTATCTATCTATCCGTCTGTCGATCTAACATTCAATTTTAAGAAGAGATAGAGGGGGGAGATGGGATTGGTTTAGTATAGGATGGGAGGGGGGGGGAGGAACGGGTCAAAAACTACAGTTATCCCATTTCTACTGTGATAGTTGTTTTCATGCCAGAATGCTTTATTTCATTCCATACATAGACCATTTAACCCCCCCCCCCCCCCGTGAAACCCAAACACATTTTCCTACTCGTACAGCGTCCCAAGCCGTGTAGATGAGCTTTCTAACGTGAGAGACACATCACACTTTCAACTCACAGCTAGTTCCTCACACTTCACCGCTAGTTTCCTCAGCGCGCTAACAGACCACCGTAAAAGTAAAAAGGACCCCGTGATAATTTATTAAAAGCTTTCTGCCACTTTGTCGATAAAGCCGCGCTCTTTGAAACACGTCCTTTTACGCTCTTAGTCTTAGAAGAAATTGTTTTGCCATTATTCTTTTCCCTTTAAGGTTTTTCTTGGTGTTTGTTTTGGTGTTTTTTTGGGGGTTTTTGCTTTTTCTTGTGTTTTTGTTTGTTGTTGATTTTAATTTGTTTTGTTTTTTTGTTTTGTTTTCTTTCCCAACGTACTCCATCAGCCAGGATTCTGTGACATTTTCTGGAGTGATTAACTGCGCTCAGGTCGTGAGTACTTTCTGTTTGTTCTCATCGTGAAGAAGTCGGGGAAAGAATTGAAGCGCTACAGTAATGGTTTTGTTTCCCCCCACTTACGATTTATGGAAGAACACACAAGAGAAGGGTGGGAGGGGTTAAAATACACTTATAAATACAAGAGGGAGGAGCCTAGTGTGTGTGTGTGTGTGTGTATGGGGGTGGGAGGGGTTAAAATACACTTATAAATACAAGAGGAGGGAGGAGCCTAGTGTGTGTATGGGGGGGAGGGGTTAAAATACACATATAAATACAAG
>NW_004798529.1:116319-117559 GCF_000002075.1 Aplysia californica | reverse complement strand
CCACCCCGAAGCTATCGTACCTTGTTCTTCAAAGGGAAAAATGATTGTCAGGATTCACAAGGCAAATAAATGTGTTACGACGCGGTGGAATCAGGCGCTCGTCAATTTTTGGGCATTTAGAGTTATTGGTATCATCTTAAAGCTTATTCACTTGTCTTTATTTGGATGAAATAAGTATCCATTTAGGTTGAATACAAGTCGAGATATTTGCGAATGAAGGAGGTGGGGGTCACCTGTTTTCAGAAGTAAAATTAGTGAGAAAATGGCCGCCAAAGATTTGTTATTTCCTTAGCTTAAGAGTCCGTGGTAACTGAAAATTTACATTTTTTGTGCCTTTAATCCACGTTTTTCAGAAAAATCCACACAAATATGCGTTCTTTAATGGACATGAAAGGCGTTGAGCCAAAAAAAGAAAAGAAAAATTTGATAAAAATTCACAAACCTGCGAAAAAATGCAAGTTTCTTCACTTTGATTATTTTGACGAGAGCCTGATTCCACCACGCTGCCTCATATGTGGAGTTATTGGTATCGTCTGAAAGCTGATTTATTTGCCTTGCTTCCAATGAAATAAATATTCATTTATCTGGGATAGAACTCAAGATATCTGCGATTGAAAGAAGCGAGGTCGCCTGGCTTGAGTGGTGAAATATGTGAAAAAATGGCTGCCAAAGTTTGGCGACTCCATTAGCTAAAGAGTCTTTGAAAACTGAAAAATGACATATTGTTTTATGCCTTAAATCAATGTTTTTCAGTAAAATTCACATGTGTTTTTATATGGACAGTAAAGAGGTTACGCCAAAAAATAAAAATTCGATGAATATGTCCAAACTGGCGGGAAAAAATGCCTGTTTCTCTGATTTCGTTATTTTGACGAGCGCCCGATTTCACCGAGCTGCCTCATAAATGCTCGACAGTTCTGCAAATAGACACCGGCATCTCCTCTGTATCGGCACACTATAGATTTCTGCATGCTTAATAACCAGTTGGACAGACGGCCGTTTTGAGAAGCGAAGGAAGCAACCGCCCCCCTCCCCTCCCTCCTACTCGACATCCCACTAAACCAATTTGAGATAATTTCATGCTTATTGATCGTAACATCCTCTTAAAGGTGTCAGGTGGGAAGGGGGGGGGGGGTATCCTACAGAAAAGAGGAACGTTGGCACACAAAGAAAAGAAAGGAAAGAAAATAGAAGAGAAGAAAGAAAATAGAAGAGAAGAAAGAAAAGAAAAGAAAGAAAA
>NW_004798529.1:113295-116219 GCF_000002075.1 Aplysia californica | reverse complement strand
GGCACCGTAAACCCATACTTTACTTTTTTTAAACCTCTCTCTCTCTCTCTCTCTTTCTCTCTCCCCTCCTACTGTGCTCGTCGTTGTCGGTGTGGCACTCTCCGACTAGTGATAGACACCTGCTACTCTAATCCCTCTCTCTCTCTGGCTTTCTCTCTCTCGAACAAAAAACCACACGCTATTCAATTATCGCTCCTCACTTGACGTTGACGGGGGTTGCTTTCATATTTCCGAGGAGTGATACGCTACAATTTTCCATCCCGTTGCAATAGTTCTTACTTTATTTTGAGCGGCAATGAGCGTAGGGCAAGGCCCTCTCAAATTTAATTACATCTTACTACCGCCCCTCAACTTTTCTTAAGCTGGGTGGGGGGGGGGGGGGGGGTGCTACACCTGGAAGCTATCTCGCTTATTACTGGACCGAATTTTACCAAATTTCACACATATTACAAGCATGGTAAGGAGTCTTACTTAAAATCCGCAATCAAATTTGAGAAAAAAGTTTCGTTTCCATGGATACGCCGCCATATTGGATTTTATTGACATGTCTTACGTAATGAATACCGCACTTATCGCTCATGGAAATTGATTGGGTTTTTTGCATGCGTGTTTACAACATTAGATCTAAAAATTTGTCTGTTGTTTTTTTCCTAATCGAATTAGAAAATTTTTGATGAATTCTTTCCTGAGGTAGCATTCAGGTTTGCGAAAAATCCGTGAAAATCCACACTCCAGACACCACCAACAAAAATCTATTCCACATATCAAAAATTCAACAGACAAGTTTTTAGTATGATCTCTTTTCTTCATTCTGTGAAAATTTCATGAAGATTGGATGAAAAATGGTGGAGTTATTTTAAAAAAGTATAGAGAAAAGTCGCATTTTGAGAAAACGGCCGATAAAGAAAAATAAAATACTGACTTTATGAGGAAATGGCGGTTACAAACATGCCCGGTATGGGAAAAAATATGTTTTGGGGGGTTCTTATGCCATGAAATAGTTGTTGGAGAGGCTGAGGAAGCTAAAAATGCCTAAATGCAAATTCCATGATTTTGAGCCGAATTTTGATTTTGGGGGTGTAGCGCCCCCCCCCCTCCCCCCCCTTAAAGCTTGTTCATTTGTTTTGCTTTCAATGAAAAAATACCATCCATCTTCAATAGAAGTGGGAGATATTTTGGATAGAAGGAGGTGGGGGGTCACCTGATTTAAGAGGTAAAATTAGCGAGAAAATGGCCGCCAAAGCTTGGTAAATTCCCAAGCTGGAGAGTCCATGGAAACTGTAAAATTATATTTTTTGTACCTTTAATCAACGTTTTTGGTGAAATCCTCAAAGGAATGTGTTTGTAAAGGGACATAAAAAATGTTGAGCCTAAAAACGAAAATTTGATAAAAATTGCTAAGCAGGGAGAAAACTGCTGTTTTCTTCGATTTCATTATTTTGACGAGAGCCTGATTCCACCACGCTGCCTCACAATTACTGGTTGTTTTTGTCGTTGTGGTTGTCACTGTCGTTGTTGTTGTTGTTGCTGTTGTTGCTGTTGTTGGTGGTGATTGTTATGATGGCGATGGCGATGTGGTGGTTGTGATTCTTGCTGTTGTTGTTAAGGTTTTGTAAGAAAGCTGAGAGCTCTATCTTTGATGGCCATGGACGATATACCTCGTTACTTAAAGACTGATGTACGATTCATGTAGGAAGTAAAGATTTGTTACAAAGTGTGTTATACTTCAAATGGTGTGCTCTTTTTTTCATGTTGGCTTTTTTGCACCCCTGTTGACAAAATTTAGAACATTTCGGGGATGGGCTTCGGTTGTTGTCAAATTGAATTTAAATAAATAGATTAAAAGACAGACATATTTAATTTTATTCTTTATCTTTTGGTGGAAATTTGATTTACAGCCACATACATACTTTTACATTCCTACTTAAATATGTATACAATAAGCTTGGAATAATCAAATATTGTCACATAACACAGCAGGGCAGGCGCCATGGCCTTAGCAGCAAGCGCCACCAAGTCTGGGACAGTTTTGTCCAATTACGTTAAAAAGTAAAGTTAAGTTGTTCCCGTATGCGATCCAGACATTGGGGATTGCCTTGTTCGTGAGACAGCTTCCTGAGCCTTCGGTATAATATTGTGGTAGGGTCCTAATGCGGTAGGCGGCTACCATCATCATCATCATCCAGTGCCAGATCTGCGACAGACATCGGTGATCATGGTTCTCCATTCATTCCTTTGCTCGAATGCTCTAAAAAAAGCTTACTTTCCCTGATCTTTTCCTGTTACCCATTTGTTTAGGTTCCCAAAGTATGTTGTTCTGGGCCTACCCCTGCCTTGTTTGCCTTCAATTTTGCCTGTGAGAGCTTGATGTCCAAGACCTTTATGTCTATTCAGATGTCCCAAAAACTGCATTTGTCTTTTCCTGATTGTTTTTAACAGTGAGCGTCCCACGTGGGCTTCATCAAGCACTACCTGTTATTACACTTCTCTAAAATCACAGACGATACTACCCCGCCCGGGACTGAGATAGTCCTGTCCCGCCGATTTTGTTTGTAGCAATTCACAACTGCCCGGGACTCAGTACGACAAATCTGTCCCGTCCCAGTAGGTGCGGTACATTGCACTCTAATTCAAAGGATTCAAACTCCAGACGGGTCTGTCCCGGGTCGATACTGTCGTAGTGAGGTAGGCGCCTATTCGTGGTCCAACTTATTGTCAAATATCTCCTCAACTCTTGTTTGTTTGTTTGTTTTGGTAAGTGTTTTACGGCGCTCGTAACTGCATAAGGTCATATGAGCGCGTGGGACACACTTAATGTTTTCAGATTGGAGGAAATTTTGAATTTTACCCGGATGGCGGCCGAAGCCTACTCTTATCGATTTTAGACCACCAAGGGATCTTTAACGTGCGCAACTTGCACACGG
>NW_004798529.1:110165-113195 GCF_000002075.1 Aplysia californica | reverse complement strand
GGGGGGGGGCAAAAAGTGGAAATGAAAGCAGAAGACAGAATATTGCTAGAGAGCAGGAAAGGAGCTGAAAGGAGACAATTTTTAGATAAGAAACATTTCCCTCGCTATCTGGATTCGAACCCGGGACCTATTGATGAGAGGCAAACACCTTTACCCTATCCGTACGTCGTGTTTTATTATCGTATCCGTACAACGTAGGAAACTCAGTGCCACCACTTTTCAAAGAGGAAATTTACTCGTTAATCCGATCCGTACGCTTTGCATAGCAGTCCGTCAAAATGATTTTTTGAGAATTACAGAAAGTTTCAAAGAAAACTTCGTACTAGAAGTATTCTAAAATGTGAAGAATACAACCCCTGGGGTACAAAATGACCCCAGGGCGTACGGATAGGGTTAACCTCAAGGGCACGAGAGCCCCCTCACGGAGTTTAAACTCTCCCGTTTGATGAGCAAGGTGACGAACCCCCCCCCCCCCAATTAAGTTTGCATTAAGTTACATCTCAGAGCCATTCACTAAAACGTATTTTCTCTAAATTCACTGTAACTGCCAATTTTCAGACGATCAGAAAAACTTCTTAAGTTGTATTTTTTTCTCCCCTCCCCTTTGTGCCTTCTTCTCTTACGTCATCACTATGAAGACAATGTATGTCAAGCATGCACAATCCAATACACATTCCCTGCCGTCTCACGATTTTCTAAATATACATTTGTGACGTCATCATTCCCTATTTCAAGTTAGAGAACTGAGCTCTAGTGAGCACAAGGGCTGCGAATACTTAGAGAAAAAATGACCTTATCAACATTTGTAGATAATCATGTACCCACTGGATGTGCTTCAAGTATTTACTTGTACTTTTGTGGGTTTAAATAGCATATTGTTGGATCTAATAATTCTGTTTTCATACCAAGCGATCATACGATGTCTATACCCCCCTCCTCCCATGTTGGGTACAAATTCATGTGCTGGCGGGTGGGTGTGGAGGAGGGGGGGGGTGTTTCGATTTTCTTTACTCCTCGTTATGTTTGCACTTTTTAAAAAGAAATCATTATTTTTATTCTTGTTTGCAAACTTTCGATTTTGAAGGCAATAGTTTTGCTAGTAACAGAAAAGTACCCAGGGACCGCTCTAGGCTACACGTTGTTAGCCAGACGTATTCAGAGTGGAGTGACAGTGACAGAATCAATTTGACCAGTTCAATACCTCAGAGTTACAAAGTTCTATCTGAAATTTTGGCCGTTTTGAGCTACTAAGACAATGAGGTCAGAAAGCTAAATAAGGCTCGGTCTGCTGTATCAAAACCGTAAGAAGATTCGGAGTCGTTAATTATGAAGATATTTAAAGAATTGCACTCGAAAAAGCTTGACATTTTATTGTGAAACTTAGTAGTTTTGACGTCAAATTTCTCAAAACTAGGTACAAACAGTTAGAACATTGTAATTCTGAAGTATTTGTACTCTTGAGGCAAGAGAAGTGAGCAGAGTAAGCCTGATTCCCTGTGATGACCTTATGCAGTTGCGAGCGCCGTAAAGTCTTAATAAAACACATTATTCTGAAGTAGCGAGTTGCAGCCCATGGTCGTAGTTGGTACTGCTAATTTATGACTATGACGAGGACCTTAACGTCCACAAGTATTTGCTGGCGGCTTTTCAAGGCTTTCCCCGTCGTCTGCTTTCGTCTCCACTTTCTTCCCCCACCCGTCACCTCCTTCCCCCCCCCTTTTCTCTGGGCTCCTGACTTTTTCTACAGCCTTCCTACTGCTACTCCTTGGCTCCTTCTTACCGCTGCCTTTCAGCCACACCCCTGATTTTATGGTAGGAAAGATCTACACATAGCCTTCTCGGATAAGGGCAAAACATCTCGGAGGTCCACTGTGCAAGTTGCGCACGTTAAAGATCACTTGATGGTCCAAAATCGATAAGAGTAGGCTTCGAGGCCACCCGGGAAAAATTCAAAGTTTCCTACCAACTGAAAATATTCGGTGTGTCCCGAGCGCTCATATGACCTTATGTGGTTGCAAGGGCCGTAAAACACTTACCAAAAACAAAAAACAAAAATTAAATTTAAAAATCCTTGTAATTTTGAAGTAGCGAGTTGCAGCCCATGGTCGTAGTTGGTTCTGCTAATTTATGACTATGACGAGGACGTCAATGTCCACAAGCATTTCGCGACCTCAGCGCTTTCTTGTCGTACCTCCAATTTTTCAACAGTGAAAATGTGACTTCTTCTTAAGCTCACTCTTTGTTACGAACTGTTTTCACTGTTATTAAAAATGGAGATACGACAGGAAAGCACTGAGGTCGCGAAGAGGTCGCGATTTGCTGGCGGCTTTTCAAGGCCCGTCCTGATCGTACCGTAATGAATGAACGAATGAATGCTTGGACAAAACATTATACCTACCGAGGCAGCTGATTTCAGTAATTGAACTGGCGTTACGCCCCTCTCAGTTTGGCCTTATGTACAAATTTACGACCGGAAAACGAGTAACGCTATTATCTGATTTGAATGAAGTACTCCCGCCTGTTGACTTAAATCTTCCATTTGACAGGCTTAAGGAAAATTTTGAATAGGTCAATGGACGAAAGGCAGAGAAAAACAAGTAGATGTGCTACTTAATCTAACACAGAAATTTGTCCTTACTCATTCTAATTTTCATGCTGACAAAATCAAACCTGTGTTTAGGAAGTGTTCTGATGGCCGAGTTTGGCATAATAAGTTAGCAATGTGGTATTTGGAGAGATTATTTGTTTGCTTTTTAAATAAATTTTTTTTTTTGGGGGGGGGGGCGTCAATATACTAAAGATATTACACCTTTACCCTTGATATAAGACGCAATTCTAAAGTTCAGGCCAATTAGTAATGGTAGAGACATTAGTGGAAATCCTGTACGAACATTAAGGGAGTTTTGCAGTTCATCACGGAAGCGCAATTAGTTCTGAAGAAGCGCTAGACAAGAAGACTTCCGTCAAACTACCGTCATTTAAAAAAGTACAGGGTATGCAGTGTTTACAATTTTACAGACCCCCCCTCCC
>NW_004798529.1:108338-109473 GCF_000002075.1 Aplysia californica | reverse complement strand
CTTACTGCTGTCTTTCTGCCACACCCCTGATCTTATGGTAGGAAAGATCTACACGTAGCCTTCTCGGACAAGGGTGAAAAATCTCGGAGGTCCCGTGTGCATGTTGCGCACGATAAAGATCCCTTGGTGGTACAAAATCGATAAGAGTAGGCTTCAACCGCCACCCAAGCAAAATTCAAAATTTCCTACCAACTGAAAATTTTAATTTGTCTAAATGTGTCCCGCACGCTCATATGACCTTTTGCCGTTGCGAGCACTGTAAAACACTTACCAGAAAAAAATACAACCTCCCTTCCCTGCATAATATACTCTATTTTTTAAAATGACGGCAGCAAACGTAGAGGGTGCTTGGCAGAAATCTCAACCCCCGGGGCGGTGCTACTGACTGAAGTGTCTTTAGGCCATTCCCAAAGGGGGGACATTTCTCGTTCTAATGCACAGTAGAATTGAAAATGGGCTGATCCAACAATGTCATGCTCATGACTGTGGCTGAACTACAACAGGGAACTGCTGCTTTTTCTTTCCTAATCCTTACTATCGTCTTTTTCCTCTACTTCTTTTGTATGTTTGTCACACCCTTGAGACCCGCGATTTCCGGGGTGCCTTGATAGTCGAAACAGACTTTGTGCTGTTGAGGCTAGAGAGGTGAGCAGAGTAAGTCTGATTCCCTGTAAGGTCTTCTCTGTTGACATCCACCCCTTGGCGCTCATAATATGACCTTATGCAGTTGCGAGAGCCGTAAAACCTCTACTTCAACTAAAAACTAAATAGAAATGTCAGCACTACTGTATTGCGACACTTTGGTGATTTTGTGTGTTAGGGAGAACGGGCCGTGGCAATTTGAGGAAAATAATCTCACAGCTTTGGACTTGAAGGAAACCTTAACAGGGACATTCAACGAGAACTATAAGCTCTTACAATCTGTTTGTGGGTGGTTGGCGGGTGCTCTGGTGTGGTTTGCTTCTTCTTTCCTATAAAATATTTATCGTCTTTATCTCCCGTGTTTCTTTTTTTTTGTTTGCTACTCTCTTGTAACACCTTTAATCTTCTGGCGCTCTTATGACTTTATGCAGTTGCGAGCGCCGCAAAACCTCTACTGAAACTAAACAATTTGTTAAAAAAAAACCCCAACCCT
>NW_004798529.1:101831-104331 GCF_000002075.1 Aplysia californica | reverse complement strand
TACTAACCCCAAGACTGGACACTCAATCCAATTTCCCATCATGTCTTTGGGAGAAATATTAACCAAGGGAAAGTTAGTCTGTTTTGGGTTTTGTTTTATCGAGTATCTCCGTCTGACTGCTAAGATGTTGTGTCCCATTCAGCCATTATTGTAATTCATCTGTTTGTCAAACTAAGAGCAAGTATTCATAATTCAAAAGCTTTGGAGAATTTGAACGAAACCGACCAGCTATTCACCCCCCCCCCCCCAAAAAAAAAAACAACAACCCCGCACACACTCACATACACACATACACACACCAACACACACGCACACACACACACACACACACACACACACACACACACACACACACACACACACACACACACATAACCCATCTCCCCTACCCTAAAAAAACACTGATCCCCTGGAAACTTGGAATGATTTTGTTGGCCAAGTGAGTTACTGTGAATCCATGTGAGCGTTCAGTCTGAGAGACAGAACTGTACGTGATTGGTTCAACTTGGAGCGTGTGTCTGTGAATGTTTGTCTGTGTCTGTGAATGTTTGTCTGTGTCTGTGGATGTTTGTCTGTGTCTGTGGATGTTTGTCTGTGTCTGTGAATGTTTGTCTGTGGACGTGTGTCTGTGGACGTGTGTCTGTGGACTCATCATAGCTCACTTTATGAAGGACTCCGTGACGCCCTGAAACGATTTTTTTTTACCAAGCGACAGCGAGCGGCTGGGGTGAGTGTAATGATGCCAATCCGTCTATCATATGGAGAATAACAATTTTAGTAAGTGTCCAAAACTACAATAGATTGAATCCACACCACCACCCCACCCCCCTCGTCTTTCTGGGAAAAATGAAACAATGACTCTATATGAACAAAAATCCATAACAAATACAAAACAAACAATAAAACAAACAACCGCTCCCCCACCCCACTGAAGCCACCCACGAAAAACAAACAAACAAACAAACAAACAAAAACAGCCGCCCTTGGTGTCCGATCCAGCATCCAGGAAAACTTTTGACAAAAACAGAATGTTTCTTTACCTAAACTCTGAAAGTATCTGTTGTCATCTAGATGTAAAGCTCGCCAAGAGAATATTATCGAAGAATAAAGAAATGTTTTGTACCCAATCTCAGAAGGTACGGCACCTATATTCCAGAATTTAAGCCCACAAAGGAATCCTATAACAGATTGCTTTTAGAAAAATCTAGAAAAAAGAAAATGTCAAGAATTCAGACGGGTAGATCTAATAAATAACGTTTCCATACACCCACTTGTTTTCCGATCTTCTAGAGTGTTGTATTTGTTTCGACTTTTAGTTTCAGAAAACAATTCTAATACCCGTGTTTGTGGGGGATAGAATCCCCTTATTCATGGCTCGGGTTGACAAAATAAGCGTCTTATTCGGCGAGCCGTGAGATGGAGGGAAAAGGTTGAGAATCTTATCTGGACAAGAACGTTTCCCCGTGATTCGAGGGGCATTTCACGCTAAGTTGTCTTTATGTGTCTCACGGGGCGTTTGAGAGAGGTGGGGCTGACATTTTCGTGGAAACGGAACCTTATTGTATCAGATATTTGTGTGTGGGGGGTGGGGAGATAGAGAGGGGTAGGGGAGGCGAGAGAGAAAGAGAGACAGAGTGTGAGAGAAAGGGGGATCCGATGCGGGAGGCTGGCAGAGAAAAAGTGAAAGAGGGAGAAGAAAAACATTGCGATGGGGAGTCAGAGTTGAGAGAGAGAGAGAGGGGGGGGAGAGAGAGAGAGAGAGAGAGAGAGAGAGAGAGAGAGAGAGAGAGAGACAGACAGAGACAGAGACAGAGACAGAGATACTGTTAGAGGAGAAATTCGAGAGGGAGAGGTGAAGGAAGAGGTATATGTACAGACAGGAAAAAAGAGGCAAATTTTGTATTTTTTAAAAGACGGAAGGGGGCTTGTGAGGGGGGGGGGTAGGTATTGTCCCTTGACGATAATCTTCACCGCTAGACTTTACTTAACAGACATGAACAAACAAAGACAAGACAACAAACAGCTGCACACCACGTGATTTGACAACGGAACCAGCAGTGGACTCCCTCGAAAAAAATATCGAAAATCTGGAAATTTAGTTAGCTCTCTCTTTAAAGGTTTTTCTTTCTTTTTTTTCTCTCTCCCTCAGCTGGTTACGTTTAGCTTTTCCCTCGAGCATTAATGACAAGCCGAGAAAATATGGGTCTGGCATTTCGCTGTGGACATTTCACTTTTCTAGAAAGCTTGAATTTTACAGTGCAGTATTGGCTTTGAAAGGTTGAGCCACTTTAAGGAGTATCTCGAGACACTGTGTCTATACTTGTAATCATTTTGTTAAGTCTGTTTTGTTTTATTTGTTTCTTTTGTTTTGTTTTGTTGTTTTGTTGTCGTTTTTCTTGGTGGTGTGAGGGAGGGGGGAGGGGGGGAGCCAACCACTCAGTTGCTTAAACGCTGGGCAACAGCGCGGATTACCATGATTCCAATCCTGTGACAAAAAGGA
>NW_004798529.1:100344-101731 GCF_000002075.1 Aplysia californica | reverse complement strand
ACAATTCACTTCCATCCCATCTTATCTTTATTCTTTTACTCACATCAAGGAACATTCCAATATAATATTTTCAAAAGTGTAAAACTGAAAATTAAAGTTAAAATTAAAATTACCATATGAAACTGAAGAGCCCACAAGAAAGATACAATGCCAGTTATCAAACTCGAAGTTCCCAAATTACATTTAATTTATTATATATTTTAGAAATAAAACATTTTAAAAAATCACTTCCATCTTTTTATTCTTTTACTCATATTATCAAGGAACATTCAAATAGAGAATATTTTCAAAAGTGTAAAAATATGAACATTAAAATTAACATACCAAACGGAAGAGCTCACAAGAATGATGATGCAATGCTAAGTACCAAACTCAAAGTTCCCAAAGAACATTTTATTTATTTTATATTTTAGAAATAATTTTTGAAAAATTGCTTCCATATTTTTATTTTTTTTACTCACATTAAGGAACATTCATGTATATTTTCAAAAGTGTAAAAATATTGATACTAAAATTAAAATTAGAATTAACATATGAATCTGAAGAGCTCACGAGAATGATTTAATGCCAGGTATCAAACTCAAAGTTCACCAAGTCCGTTTAATTTATTTTTATACTTTTTGAATATGTTTTTTTCAAATCGCCTCCATAGATCCTGTATGTATTCTTTTACCCACATCAAGGAACATTCACATGTCTTTTCAAATGTGTAAAAATATGAAAATTAAAATTAAAATTTAAACTAACATATGAATTTAAAGAGCTCATAAGAACGATACAATGCCAGGTATAAAACTCAAAGTTCCCAAAGTACATTTAATTTATTTTAATATATTTTAGAAATATAAAAAACTTTCACTTCCATCTTTTTATTCTTTTACTAACATCAAGGAACATTTACATATATTTTCAAAAGTGTAAAAATACGAAAATGAAAATGAAATTGAAAATTAGCATATGAAATTGAAGAGCTCACAAGAATGACATAATGCAGGTATCAAACTCAAAGTTAACAAGGTATATTTAATTTTTTTTATAATTTTGAAATAAGAAAAAAAATCACTTCCATAGATCCTATATTTTTTTACCACATCAAGGAACATTCACATAATTTCTTTTCAAAGGTGTAAATATACGAAAATTAAAATTAAAATTAACATATGAAACTGAAGAGCACACAAAAATGATACAATGCCAGGTACCAAACTCAAAGTTCGCCATGTATATTTAGTCTTTATTTATTTATTTTAAATTTAAAAAAAAAATTCACACCCATCTTTATTCTTTTACTCACATCAAAGAACATTCATATATATGTTCAAAATTGTAAAAATATGAAAATTAAAATTTAGATTAACATATGGAACTGAAGAGCTCAAAAGAATGA
>NW_004798529.1:96500-100199 GCF_000002075.1 Aplysia californica | reverse complement strand
CACGCAAAAACTCCGCTCCAGGTTTCAGTCCACTACACTTAAAATGGTACCACATCATGCGAGGTTTGCATTCGAACATGATTATTCCGTTGTCTGGTTCTCGACACTTGCAGAGGATGTGAACTTCGCACTCTTTAACAATCGAATTTGAAAGAAAGACCGACTCTGTTGGCGTTCGCCCGAAGAACTTGGTTGTGAGTACCTGGTCCAGATGTTGACAGATGTCTTTGTTTTTAGTAAGAGTTTTACGGCACTTGCAACGCAATAAGGCCTTATATGTGTCGAAGATTAAAGGTGTTACAAGAGAATTACAAAAAAAAAAAAAAAGGTGGAATGGAGATAAAGACGGTAGATATGTGGCAGGACAGAAGAAGCAAACAACACCACAGCACCCGCCAATCATCCACGACGGATGTCTTCACCATACTTTAGAGAGACTGAGTCTTCACTGAAGGTCAGAGAAATTGCGAAATGAATTGTGTAGAGGCCGCAGTTGTAACTGTTGATCTGTTGGTCAACGTTTGGCCAGCTGGATGGACGATGACACGGTCATTATCAGATCTGATCGAGGAAGCTGGCGATGTTGTCTGTCGATGACTTCTGTGGAGGTGTGGCCACAGTGAAGGGAAGGGTGAACAATCACGTGGTGCTCGGATGGTGCATGGGCAATGGACGTTCAGATGCAGATCTAATGTAAAATGACTTAAACGATCTGCACGAATTTTCCTTTCGATTTCTTCGCCTGATTTACTGTAAGCAGGAGAGACGATTGAAACACGTTGAGGGTGGGATCGAACTTTTTTTATGAGCTCCTTTTGCTTCATCCTTGTGTCGGTCTGTTGTAAGCCAATTCTTTTTGATCGACTTTAAGGAGATTGCTGTGGACGGCATTAGTTTTGCGGATGGGGAGGTTCTGGCATGCATGGGTGGGGTGACAATGGCTTGTGGTGCATTCTTCTCTCGTCTTGCGGCATGGGCACTTCGTTATGAGGCATTTTCCATCGCACTTGCTGCTTAGAAGCTTGGTAGGTTATTTTATTGGATACAATATGTCTGTCTTGCCGCTTCTCTCATGGTGATGGTCTTGTCTGTCTTGGGCATGATGATTCCGCTAATAGATAGCATTTGTATAGCGCAAATCCCTGCCCAACAGCAAACTCTGTGCGCTTCATAACCAGCAGACCCAAGAGCATTCTGAAACAATCTCAACTCCTTGGAAGCATACAGTGCAAGCGGCCATTTATAGGCGCTAAAACACTAACATACTGACAAGATCTTTCGCTGTCTATGGCCGGGTACCCATTCCCACCTTGGTGAAGTGAGGAAAATTCGTGTAAAGTGCCTTTCCCAAGGACACAACGTTGGGCCCGCGGCTAGAATCCTCGAACCTGCGACCTCACGATTACGAGTCCGGTAGCCTAACCACTTGGCCACCGCTATCTTCCATCAGCTCTCCTCCATGGCACGTTCTTCCAATGGTGCCTAACTCTGTAGCCAGGTGATACCACTTGTCAATGTCTCCGGGTAATTTCCGTAATTACAGCTGGCTGGCGTCTTTGGTTGCTGCTTGCCCGGTCTAGTTTCGGAATGTCGACAGTCACGTGGTCCCCAATGTCGAATTCAGGGACTTGAACTCTTTTTCGCTTCTGCCCCCTTTTCTTCATCGTCTCGGTGTTTGCCTCATCATTTTTCTTTTCCATTTCTCTGATTCTTTTATCCTGGGATTCTTGGGTCGTGGGCTCTGGAGGCTGAGTGGCCCTGGGCGCTGGCTCTTGCGGTTGGGTAGTCCTTGATGGTTGGCTGGTCTCTGGTGATGGTTCTTGTAGTTTACTGGTCCTTGGTGATGATTCTGGTAGTTGGCTGGTCCCTGGTGATGGTTCTTGTAGTTTACTGGTCCTTGGTGATGATTCTGGTAGTTGGCTGGTCCCTGGTGATAGTTCTGGCGACGACGGGACTGTGTCAGCGGAAGTTGGGCACTCTTCTTGAACGATTTCGTCATCCAAGTCTTCTTCATCAATTATTGGAACTGATGAGCCTTGTACAGAGGCGGACTGTGGCTGTTGGCCGAAAACTATAGCGTATGACGTCTGCTTCATTGATTCCTGTACAGCAGTATTCAGTCCATACTGGATGCGGGGAAGCCAAGAGGCCCAAGGTGTCTGGCTGTTGATGCCCTGTTCGACTTTTATTGCAGCAATTCTTTTCTCCAGTGTCTTGTTTCCGTTTTCGATCAGCCCTTGACTCTGCGAATAGCTCGGGCGTCCTCGTACGAAGCTAACGTCTCCTCCCCACTGATCGAACAGGGCCTCGAGAAGTTGAAGGACGAATTCTCGCCCGTTGTCGCTATGGAAAATCCTTGGCACGCCTAGATAGCTCAAGACTCGCTGCTGCAACATCTCGGCCACCTCCTGTGCTGTGTTTCCTCTCAATGGGAAGATGACGTGGTACTTAGAAAAATGGTCCATGAAATGTCCTATCCATTTATAGTCTCCGTCCGTATCGTGGCGCATGTCGATTAGATCTACTTGTACTCGATGAAGGAATCCTTTTGAAGCGATTGGGCGCAGTGGTGGTCTAACCGTAGCTTGTGACCGAGACAGATGGCACACTGGACAGTTCTTCGTAAACTCCTGGACATAACTGCGTGGTATGCCGTAAAACAGCCGCTGAACGTGATCCAGCGTCTTTTTGTATCCGGCATGCTGCGTTTCTTGGCAGTGGATATTTTTGACAACTTGAAACATCTTCTCTGCGTGGACGACTCTCCTGCAAAGGAATCCGAGAAGTCTGTTCTTTTCATCGGCAGGTACTACGAGGAAATCGTCGACATCTAGAGCAGGTATATTCTGTATCCAAAACTTCTTCTTCTTGACCCAGGCCTTAAAGTGTGCAGAGACAGATGACGTCGGATTGTTAAGATGGTGGATGATGGCGTCATATTTCTCCTTGGAAATGACGTATGCTGTCTTCGCTGCCAAAAGCTGGTCTCTTATTCCTTTCATATGTTCCTCTAAGTTGTTGAAATCCATGTTGAAGTTGTTCAAGTTGCACACCTATTGTGAGTTTATGAGTTAAATCTCTGATTGAACCAAACCTCTGGGACCGAAATTGAAACAGAAACTGTGGGCCTAGATCTAATACATGATAGAATCCAGATTAACCGAAACTGAAATTGAAAGTCTTAGACGAACTAACTCCAAATCAATCGAATCCGACACTGTAGGATCTCCCAATTCTTTATTCCTTACTAACTCTTCACGACTATAACGACGCTGCGTTGTTCCAGTACGGCTGCTTCTGTCACAACTACGTTATTGCACAATTTTGACATGTTTTCTTTCGCTATCTCGAGAATCCGAAATTTCTATCCATGGGAAGTTACTGAAAGAACAGCACTGACGCGTCCGTCTTCTTTCCTGCATGCGTAGTTATAACGCTTTGGGCCGATCGTTAAAACGCTCAGAGCTATCTTAAGATTGCCACGCAATTATACGATCGTTGAAACGCCCCATGCAATCTCAAGATTGCTGCGCAATTATAGGATCGTTAAAATGGCCCACGCAATCTTAAGACTGTCGAGCAATTATACGATCGTTGAAACGCGCAGGGCAATCTGCCGATCAGTAATTTGTGCAGAACACATGCAGCTGTGCGAATATCTTAATCTCTCTCTCTCTCTCTCTCTCTCTCTCTCTCTCT
>NW_004798529.1:93802-96400 GCF_000002075.1 Aplysia californica | reverse complement strand
TTCCCCCTCATCCTTACAATCGTTATTGTTTCCTCTACTCCTTTTGTATTCTTGTCACTCTCTTGTGATCCGCTATTTCCGGGGTGCCTTGATGATCGAAGCAGACTTTGTGCTGTTGGGGCTAGAAAGGTGACCAGAGTAAGTCTGATTCCCCGTTTGGACTTCTCTGTTGACATCCACCCCTTAGCGCTCATATGACCTTATTATGCAGTTGCGAGCGCCGTAAAACCTTACTGAAACTAAACTAAGAAGTCGGGTCCCCTGCATGCGAAGCCTCTTGACTTTTGTATGGCTTGATGTATGGCTTTATTGTCATAAATACATTTCCTATAGATGTTGTACTTTCATTAGTTTTAGTAAGAGTTTTACGGCACTTGCAACACAATAAGGTCATAAAAGTGCCTGAGATTAGAGGTATTACAAGAGAGTAACAAACACAAAAAGAAGGAGAGGTCAGGACGATAGATGTGAAAGGAAAGGGAGAGCAAACCACACCAGAGCACCCGGCAACCACCCACGGTGTACTGTCTGTGTCAGAATTACTCCCTCCTCCCTTCCTCACTTCCTCCCAAGCACCGGAACTATCCGATACAGAGGTCGCCTGGTGAAGAACCATTAATCTTTCCTCACAAGAAAGTTCCTGCATAGATCTGGAACATGCCTCGATCCAATGGCGTTTTTATTGTCCCTTGCCTTCTCAGCATTCCTCTTCTGCTGTCTTGATACAAGGATTTTGTATTCTCTGCTTGATTAAGCTGATGAACGCGCCAACGCGCACGCTGCCTCATGCATTTTTATGGGAAATCCCCGTTATCTTAATCAGCAGTTCTTTATTGTCAGCCTCTTGTAGAATCTACAATTCGCCAGTAGTTAGATAGGGTCACTGGAAGGTCCTATTTCTTTTCTTTCCCATCGTGTTGTTATCTATACTGACGTCCGTGGTGTAGAAGTTAGGTTCTTAGCAACTGCTTGCAGAAGACAAGAGTTCGAATCTCGATTGGAGACATTAATTTTATCTGGTATCTGGGCATGTTTAGTCGAGTGTTGTGTCCCTCTCCGCCTGCATTTCCGTGGCAAACATGGTCCAAACAACTCGCCTCTTCTTAGATGATCTACGTTGTGTTGATGAGGATGTAAAAGAACTGACAATTTACAACTGCATAAGTTACTATTTCTGTCTTACTTTTCCCGTGCACTTGTAGTGTCCACAATTGTCTCAGTGTCTTCCTCTTTACACCAGGGGTTTCGAACTCAAACCACTTGGGGCCCGCTGGAGATAACGTCTTGCTGAGCTTGGGTGGCAACAAGTATGCCATACGCAAAAAATAAACGTTTTAAAATGCTCAGAAATTCTTTTTAAAATATCAACTTTTGAAAATTGTTTAAACTTGTCTGTAAACACCTTTGAAAACCTTCAAGAGCCTGAACTATGGTAGCCCATAAGTGATAAAATATATAAAAACCCAGGGGAACAATTCAGCAAAACTATGCCTGTGAGAAAAAAGGCGAATCACTCTAGCACAAAATGTTGACACCAAGGCGGCTCTCGTGGCCTAGAGGTTAACGTGTTCGCCTTTCATTCAAAAGGTCTCGGGGGGTTCGAATCTTGAAAGCAGCGGACATTTTTTTGCTCTAAAATGTTCTCCTTTCCCCTCCTTTCCTGCTGTCTAGCTATGTTCTGTCGTCTGCTTTCCTCTCCACTTTCTACCCCCACTCCCTCACCTCCTATGCCCCCTCCTCTAGGTCCCTGGCTCTTTCTGCAGCATTTCTACTGCTTCCCATTTGCTCCTTTGCACTGCTGTCTTTCAGCCACATCCCTGATCTTATGGTAGGTAAAATCCACACCTAGCCTTCTCGGACAAGGGCGAAAAATCCCGGGGGTCCTGTTGTAAGTTGCACACGTTAAAGATCCCTTTGTGGTCCAGAATCGATAAATGTAGGTTTCGGCCGCCTCCCGGAAAAATTCAAAATTTCCTATCAACTGAAAATTACGTTTGATGTGTCCCTGCGCTCACACGAACTTACGCAGTTGCAAGCACCGTAAAACACCTACCAAAAAAAGTTTTAAAAAGAAGTTGATGCCAAGAAGTGGCGCAAAATATCGTCCTGTAGGGCCTCGATTAGACCTCGGGCCGCGAGTCTGAGAATCCTGGTTCTACACTAACAAACCGTGCAGGACATCATCAAAATCTACTTGACCTTTTCAAAGCCACTTCTTTGACCTTCTGAGAGTCCATTAAACGTTTTTATAAATTCTGTCCTGACAACATTTGTTAAACTGTTTTGTTTTTTTTCTTTGATGAGCTCTTACGGGGAAATTTTAATTTGAACAAACCTCTCAAATATTTGATAAATAATCGTTAGCCTCGTTTATAGAGAGTCCTTTTATTTTTGAGTTTCCTGCCGTGTCGATAAAGAGGAAGTTCTCTGTCAATATTTGGGTCATACTTTCCAGTCCGAATCATACAATCATACTGTTTGTCTTTTGTCGACAAGATTAATGGTAATATTCTAGACGAATAGTTTCTCTCTCTCTCTCTCTCTCTATCTATCTATCTATCTATCTATCTATCTATCTATCTATCTATCTATCTATCT
>NW_004798529.1:90284-92632 GCF_000002075.1 Aplysia californica | reverse complement strand
TATTTATCTATTTATTTATTTATTTATTGTTTGTTTGTTTTCTTGCGCCAGTGTCGCTTTTCACATTTGGTCAAATGAATACAAGATGTAGAAGATTGGCAAAAAACAGACCATTTGAACGCACTCTCGTGCAAGGCTCTCACACAGGGACACGATTTTAAACAATAGACACCAAACATGTTTCTTTAGCCAGCAGTTTTAGGTAAATAGCTCCAAACCTTTTTGGCCCACAAAGTTTTGGAACCTTAAATTTTAGCAGGTGTAGCTGAGGCCACATTAAAAAATTTTCCCCAAAGCTCCTCGGTGTTGGATGAGTGTTGCAATTTTATTGCCAGGGGGAGCAACCCAGTAAATACAACGTTAAATCAGGATTTGGGGTGTATTGCCTTCCTTGAAATAAAGTTTCTCTTTGCCCAGGTTTTATTACTTCCCATGTCTCCAAATGGGGACGTTAAAACTGTCTGGTGGGGGGAAGCATTTCTTACTTGGAATTACAGACTCGATATACTTATAGCTTTCTGTGCGTGGGGAAAGGTATTCACCCGAAATTAGGGTACGATATAATATGTTTTTAAAAAAAGAAAAGAAAAACGCTTTCTGCACGCAGGGAAAGATATTTACCCGAAATTACGGGCACGATATACGTAGGCAAATAGCCTGTGCACACACGGGAACATTATTTCTTACTTTAAATTACGGGCACGATATTCGTATAGCTTTGTGTATGCAGGGAAGGAAGTTTACCCGAAATTAAGGGCGCGATATGAGGTTGAACAAAAAAGCATTCTGCATGCGGGAAAGATGTTTACCCGAATTTGCGGGCCCGATATACGGTTTTATATATTTTTTTAAAAACAACCTTTCTACACGCAGGGGAAGATGTTTACATGAAATTACTGGCACGATACACGGTTTTATACAAAAACAACAACAACCTTTCTACACGCAGGGGAAGATGTTTACATGAAATTACTGGCACGATATACGTAGGCCTATAGCCTTGTGCACACAGGGTAAGATTTCTTACTCTAAATTACGAGCACGATATTCGTAGAGCTTTGTGTGCGCAGGGAAGGAAGTTTACCCGAAATTAAGGGCACGATAAAATATACGTATAACTTTGTGCACACAAGAACCATTTCTAACTCAAAATTGCAGGCTCGGTATTTATATATCTTTGTGTGTGCAGGGAAAGATGTTTGTCCGAAATTACCTGCACGGCATACGGAGGGCTTTCTGCACAATTTTTCAGAGATTGCCCTGAAAGTCAGGATTTACATCGCCGTTTCATTAAACAATGAGGTTTTAGTGAATTAATAAAATGCAGAGCTCTGACTTCTGATAATTACGGTACAATCCTTTAGATTAGTTGTTTGCTAGAGAGGAAACTCGTATAAAGTATGACGTGTTGTTTTCCGCTGCACCACATAAAAAGCAGTCTCAAAGAAAACGCAAAGTAATACTGAATACTTTTGTGCGTATCAATATTCCGGCATGCAATCTTTCTAGAAGAAAATGTGTCACGACGTGGTGGAATCAGGCGCTCGTCAATTTTTGAGCATGTGGAGTTATTTTATCATCTGAAAGCTTATTCATTTGCCTTGTTTTCTATGATAAAAAACACCCATTTATCTAGAATAGAAGTGGAAATATTTGCCATTGAAGTAGGTGAGGGTAGCATGGTTTCAGAGGTAAAATATCAAGAAAATGGCCGCCAAAGTTTGGAAACTTCTATAGCTTGAGAGTCCTTGAAAACTGAAAATGTACATATTTTGTGCCATTAATCAACGCTTTTCAGTAAAGTTCACATGGAAATGTGTTTTTATACGGACATAAAAGGTGTTGAGCCAAAAAACAAAAATGTAATAGAAATTGCCAAACTGAAGGAAAAATGCCTTTTTCTTCGATTTCATTATTTTGACGAGCGCCTGATTCCACCATGATGCCTCACAAATGATAAATTTACGTTCCTAAAAATCATTTTAAAGAATGTAGTATTTGTGAGGAAACCTGAAAATCTTGGAATTATGTCGGCGTCTTGATAATGTAATTTTTTTGACACCATTTCGTTGCGGGGTCTCACCTGAGTGTTTTGCACCCTACATTTCGCAGATATCTCTTCTAGAACCGAGTTATGGCGAAAAGAAGTATAAGATTTGGAGAAAAAAGTACGAAGCGAGAAAAATGAGTTCAAAGTTTCAATGCGATTGTATTTTAGTTACGGCTTAGAAACGCAAGGCCTCGTCTCGTAGTTTGGTCTCTAGTATGCTTAACAAGATTTAAACCCGTATTTATAGAACAGCTGTTCCCCACCCCCAAACTAGCCACCCGAGGAAAACAATAGCCCC
>NW_004798529.1:89277-90119 GCF_000002075.1 Aplysia californica | reverse complement strand
ACACACACACACACGCATACACATACACACGTACACACACATACACACACATACAGACACATATAAACACACTAACACGCACATACACACACATACACACACATACACACACATACACACTCACACAAACAAACACACACACACAAACAATCACATAACAATGAGGCACTTACATACTTATATAAGCGTCTACTATACAATATGACAATGTGTGACGTTACAACGCATCACACCGACATGGGGGCTCTCCTGGCTTAGAGGTTAAGGTATTCACCTCTCATTTAATAGTCCCGGGTTCGAATCCGGACAGCGGCGTCAATTTATTAGATCCCTTGGTGTTCCAAAACCGATAAGAGTAATCTTCGGCCGCCACCAGGGCAAAATTCAAAATTTCCTACCACTTGAACATGTTTAATGTGTCCCGCACGCTCATTTGACTTTATGCAGTTGCCAGCGTAGTAAAACACTAAAATAAACACACACAAAAAAACAACCGACACGCCTATTCGCCGACACAGCGACACACCGAGAGACTACACGAGACATGTCATTCTAGGTACTCGGGGCTATGTTGACTTAGCAATGTCCACCCACCGGGTACCTTAGCCTCATTGACGCCCGTCTGTCAATGGCAAATGGCTTTCTTCTATTGTGTTCTTTGCCGGCGATTCTGTACTGTAGTCGAAGCGACGGTCTTGGTCAATCGTGAATCGCTTTCTTTCTCTATTGGCGATTGGCGATACTGTGGTGGTCACTCAGATAGTCTTCTGGTCTGGCCTACAAAAAGGATAGATAGATAGATAGATAGATAGATAGATAGATAGATAGATAGATAGATAGAT
>NW_004798529.1:84989-86428 GCF_000002075.1 Aplysia californica | reverse complement strand
TGTTGTTGTTGTTGTAGTTGTAGTTGTAGTTGTAGTTGTTGTTGTTGTTGTTGTTGTTGTTGTTGTTGTTGTTGTTGTTGTTGTTTGTCTGCTTTTTTTTCTTTGTTTGTTGCTTTGTTTTTATTGGGTTTTTTGTTTTTGCTCTGAAAGAAAATACTTTTGATGTATTGGGCTGAATACAATTTTAATGTCAATACTCCCCTAATGAGTATGCATTGTTGTCATTTCCATGGAGGTTGTAGTATGTTAACAACAGTGCGGGCGGTTAGTGGGTGCTCTGGGTGTGGTTTTGATTCTTCTATCACTAATCACTGTCGTCCTTTGTTGCCCTCTCTTTTAATAGTATAGATTGTGAAGCGCATAGAGCTTGCTGTTGAGCGGGGATTTGCGCTAGGCGATTGCTATCTATTATTAATTTATTCTAATCTTCGGCACTTACACGACCTAAAATCTTGCAAAAGCTGTAAAATATCTGTAAAAACAAAAACAAAAAAAATCCTTCTATAGTTCGATTTATAGAAATACTTTCCAACTTATCTTTTCAGTGAACGAACCCACTAAAACTCCAGAACTGACCAAGAACTGAACCCGCCCCCCGCCCCACCATGGCTAGCACACCCAACAGCCTGGCCCCGCACAGCCCGGCTCGACACCGTCACCACCACCACCATCACCACCAACACCGACGTCGCTCAAAGTCTCCCAAGCCTGACAGGGGGTCAGGAGGAGGAGGAGGAGGGGACAGAGGGTCTGGAGGAGGACGGGACAGAGAAGCGGCCAGTGCGGACAAGGTGTGGACCTCCCACAAAGCGACGACGGACGAGGATGAGGCGTTCAGGTCCTTCAACACGGCGCTGCAGAATCCCAAGTAAGTTCACGAGATGAGATGAGATTAGATGGGATAGGATGAGATGTGATAAGATAAGAGAAGAGAAGATAAGATGAGATGAGATGAGATGAGATAAAATGTGACGAGATAAGTTAAGATATGATAAGGTAAGATAAGATAAGATAAGGTAAGGTAAGATAAGGTTTGGTAAGGTAAGATAAGGTAAGGTAAGGTTAGGTTAGGTAAGGTAAGGTAAGGTAAGGTTAGATGAGATGAGATGAGATGAGATGAGATGAGATGAGATAAGATATAGGATACTTCTATCTTTATATTTTATTTGTGCCTTTTAACGCCCCGCCCCCATCGACACAAGTTAGACCATTTAGGAGGCGGAATTCTCCCCCTGCCTATGAAGGCCAGCTCATGCTGGGAGGGATAAAACTTACCAGTTACATGACCGAGATACTCAAGAAAAGTTATCTTTCCCCCAACTATGGAATCGAACTCGGGTGTCCTGCGTACGACCAAAGATAGTACATAACAAGATGGTTCACTCAGCCAAAAAAGTGTCCGCCGGAAGTTCGCTCTTTGCTTCAGATGGCGCTGCAAT
>NW_004798529.1:82890-83383 GCF_000002075.1 Aplysia californica | reverse complement strand
ATAACGGTTTCAACTGCTTATTTCATTATTGAGAAACGTTCATTTACTTTGGGATAGAGTTGAGGGTGGTGGGTGAGGAGGGAGGAGGGGCTGAAGCCCGTGAACCCTTCACTACCCACGCCACTGACTAGTACAGGCGTTTTCTGTTCCTTGTTCACTTTTAGGCTCTATTCAGTCTAAGTTTAGTATATCATTATATTACTAACATCTGAAGTATGAGGATCAATGTTAGACGTTGATACAGCACAGTTGATATTTCAGGGAGCGGGGTTTGCGTCTTCTCTTTGTAAACTCCGGGGTAGGTTTATGGGCTAAAGGGAAACAACCAATGAAAATATCTATCACTCTTTGTCGTGTTTACTTCCCTTAGTTGGAGAGTTCGGACATTTTTTCAGCCATCGTGTTTTATTATGATAAATGTTGCTGCATGAAGACAAGGGGAACTGGCAGATCCCTGGAGAGAGAGAGAAAGAGAGAGAGAGAGAGAGAGAGA
>NW_004798529.1:78869-81125 GCF_000002075.1 Aplysia californica | reverse complement strand
AAAAAAAAAAACAACAACAAAAACCCAAACAAACAAACAAACAAACAAACAAAAAAACAAAAAACAAAACTCAGCTAACACGCTTCCTCACCTTGACACTCCTCTCAAACCCGTTCTAGCTGTTGTTTAATCGACCTCTGACTCCTGACCTAAAACCTCATCATATTATTTTTTTTCTTTCTGCTTTCGTAGCCTAGTCGCTAGGCCAGTAGGCTAGTGACTGTACCAACGAACGAACGCCATGGCGAAAGGGGAACCACGGATACTACTACACCCTACCGTGGGCTGTACCATCTTGGGGGAACTTTGTTGACCTATCACACACGACTAGATTTAGTAAAATTTAACGTCCGCGCCACTTTGAGAGACGAAGTCGCGTGTAGTGCTAGGTGAAGGTGTCGTAGTGATAGCTCGTCTGAGTCACTCCCCAAGATGAGGTAGCAGGTAGTTTTGTTTTCCCTTCACACGAGTCGAGTTGGGTTTTTTTTTAGGGCGAGTCGAGTGTCAGTTGTAAAGCCAGGCTTATTGGCAGTCTGGGTGGAAATAGCGCAGGATTACCGTATTTCTAAACGGTTGGACACACGATGGATCAAAACTAATTTTCAAGGCGAGTCGAGTGTCGGTTTAACGTTGTCTCTCTTTCTCTTGCCCTTTTTAACTCCCAGTGGAGCATAGGCCATCAACAACATTTGGTTTAACGTTGTGCTGATCGGTAATGCGCGTGGAAATGGATGCAGATTGTCGACGTTTTAAACAATAGACAGAACCCTCGCTGGAGTAATGTTAATTTTCAAGCTCACGTTATGAGAAGATGTTATAGGCTACTTTTTATTCAGAATTCCAAAGACGCAGTTGATGCAGATACCTTGTGCTGATGGGTAATGTGAGTGAAAATATGCTCTAGATTGTCCTCATTTTAAACGATAGATAGCACACTGGCTGGATCAAAAGTTAAGTTTCGTGCTCACGTTATGAGAAGATTTTATAGGCTGCTTTTTATTCAGAATTCCAAAGACGCAGTTAGTTGGTGTAGATCTACCTTGGTGTTTGATTTCATTCTTCATTCGGGACTATCGAATCAAATTATATCTCGCCTCACAGATAACGATATCTCCAGAACCCTAGATTCCAGTTAAGGTGGCGGTATATCAATGACACCTTAGTCGTATGCACATGTTGTCCAGGCAGTAATGACGTCAGCAGGTATGTTGATCCCCTCCCCCTCTCCCCACCACATCTCAACCAAACTAACTCCTGGAGTATTGCGGATCTTCCAGAAAGAATGTTTAGAATCTGACTTTGAACGTGTGAAGAATTATTATTCAGGATTCATTCATCAAGCAAGACACAGTCGTGAAATCAGTGTTGGTGCGTTTGAGGAAAAGTGAATGAATGAACTTTGTTCTTGGATACCAATAGGATTTTCCCGAAACTACGGACATTTTTGTCGCATGGGATTATGTTTTGCTGGGATACACATAGACTGCACGTGTAAGTTTTACACATTTGTTTTTCTACTGTTATTCTCCTTCGATGATAATTATATGTCTCCTTCTTTAGTACTTTAATGCCGTACATAAATGTCAGTTTCGGTCTCCATTTTCAATTACTTTTCTCTTTGTATCGATCTCACTGTTCTTCTCTTTTCTTCTATCTTCCTGTCCTTTTCTATCTGTTTCTCTCGTTCTCTCGTTCTCTCTGTCTGTCTGTCTGTCTATCTGTCTGTCTGTCTGTCTGTCTGTCTGTCTCTCTCTCTCTCTTTCTCTCTGTCTCTCCCTCTCTCTCTCTCTCTCTATCTCTCTGTCTCTCCCTCTATCTCTTCCCCCCTTTCTATCTCTCCTTATTTTTGTCCTTCTTGTCCCCATTCTTATATCGAGGACACGAAGAAGAAAGGACGGAGAAAGGAAGGAGGAGGGGGGGGGGGTGAAAACGCATTTTAACAGAGTGTATGGTAGACTGAAACGAATGCCATGATAATATAGGCCGATTATTCTCTAACATCGCTGGGCACTTGTTGCTTTGGAAAGCCAGTCATGTATTACATAATGCCAACTTGTCCGTTGGGCCACATGATATTGATAGATCCATGCCCGATATTTTGAAACGTTTTTACGTCCCCATCGACTCAGCTTAGATCATTTAAGAGACAGACTTCCGAACTTGCTTGTCAGGGCTAGCCAGGGGCTGAGAGGGACACAACATCCCAGAAGAAAGAAAGAGTTTTTTTTTGTTTTGGTTTGGTTTGGTTTGGGGGGG
>NW_004798529.1:75820-76777 GCF_000002075.1 Aplysia californica | reverse complement strand
AGAGAGAGAGAGATTGAGACGGGGAGATGGAGGGTGCAGAAAGTTGGGGAGAGAAAAAGGGAGAAGAAGAGAAAGTGAGACCTACTGATATCATTACCCTCTACAATATCATCCATTATTTATTCATCAAGATTATTCTTATGGAAAAAGACCTGTGCTGTTATGTCTTTCATCCTCCAAACCTCGCTGTGGGAATATAAATTAACACCGCTGACAGTTACAAGCGACGCGTGTGGCGAATGCATTGAGACTTGAGACCTTGACTGTTCAAATTTATTCTCTCACCTCCCTCCTCAATGCTAAATGCCTATCTCTGCTCTACGTAGTGGTTTGCCCTCGATCCATGTTTACCTGATGCATTCTCAAACTGGAACAGTTTCATTTCTACATGGGTAGGTAGAGATTATGATACAATGTGTAATGTGACAATTATTTAGATTTTGGTGGAATAGGTTATCGTTTCGTGTAGCTTTTGTTGAATGTATACATCTCTGTGTGTTGTTTTGAATACTTGTAAACTGTTGCTGTTGTTGTCGTTGTTGTAACTTCTTTAATGTAGTTGTTTCAGTAGTAGCAGTAGTAACTGTTGTTGTTGTAGTGGTGGTGGTTGTTGTTTTATAGTTGCTGTTGTTGTTTTTGTTGTTGTTTCTGTTTTAATGTAGTTGTTGTTGCTGTTGTCGTTGTCGTTGTCGTCGTCGTTGCTAGTTGCTGTTGTTGTTGGTGTTGTTGTTGTGGTGGTGGTGTTTAAACATTTCTGTTCTTGTCGTTTGCTCTTTTTGCTGCTGCTTTTGTTGATGATCTTGTCGTTGCTGCTCCTACCGCTGCTGCTGCGGTAGTTACTGTTATACCAGTGAAAGGTCGTGAGGTAGATTCCCTACAGAAGCCCGAAGTGTGTGCGTGTGTGTGCGTGTGTGTGTGTGTGTGTGTGTGTGTGTGTGTATGTGTGTGTGTGTGTGT
>NW_004798529.1:70972-74725 GCF_000002075.1 Aplysia californica | reverse complement strand
GGGTCAGTGTCGAGAGCGATTTCAAGGACGGCATTTTCCATCTGCTCAATGACATTGACATACTTGTTCCTCGCTGATTCTATCTGAACTTTCGCTATAATATAATATAATGCCTTTTGCAAAACGTAGCTGTGGTTATTTAGTATTCAAGGAGTCATCAAAAAGCGCAGATTCTCTTTTACGATTCTGGCCTAGGCACACTGTGTCCTTATTAACTTAACCCGCTTCCCCCGTCCCTGTTCAAATGAATGAAATTCTACATTATATAAATATACGATGGGTTTTATTTTATTCTATTTCTTGTTTTGTTTGTTTGGTAGGGTTTTTTTTTAATGTTTGTTCTTCATGTTTGTCCTTTATTGCGTTGGAAGGGGATTTTTCAGAGTAATAAAATAGAAGCACGATTTATTGTGTTCTTGATACCGTTATTTCATGTCTTTATTATTGTTTTATTTGATCATTTCATTTAGTCTGACGTTTCAGAGGTTTTAATGGGGGTTTGGGGGAAGTCGTACTTTGTTTTTTGTAATGTCTTTTTTGTTTGTTTGTTTGTTTGTTTGTTTGTTTGTTTGTTTGTTTGTTTGTTTGTTTGCTGTTCCTATTTCTTTCTTGTATTATATTTTTGTTGTTGTTGGTTTCCCAATGCTTGCGTTTTGCTCGTTTGTTGATTTTCCCCTCTCTTTTAAACCGTTTTTTTCTGCCTTGACTGGCTAATGTTTGTTAGTTTGTCAATTTGTTTTAGGTCGCATCTTTTGTGCATATTGGTATCATACCGGACTATCATGTTGGTATCATGCCGGGCTATCGTGTTGGTATCTTACTTGACTATCATGTTGGTATCATACTTGACTATCATGTTGGTATCATTCTTGACTATCATGTTTGTATCATACCGGACTATCATGTTTGTATCTTACTGGACTATGGAGCTCATGGCCCTGGTTCCAATTTCCAGGAAGGCGTTCTGAACTTGGATTATTTTGAAAAGTTTTAAGGCTCTCCTCTCATTTGGTTTAATCCTCTCGGTGAAGGACGATAAATGCGAAACTCCCATGTCTTGTATAGCTTTACAGATTGTAAAACCTTACAGAGAGGGGGCGTTAAACCTTTTACAAAGACCAGCGAATGAGTTTGTTTTGCTTATTTTGAGAGGCTGCATTTCTAACTGATGTGATTTGGATAACGGAGCTTGATGTTTATGGCCAGGGAGATTGAGTTTGGGGTTGTTTTGGCTTTTGTTTGTTTTTTTGTTGTTTTCTGTTTGTGGGGAGAGGGTGTTGGGTTTTTGTGTTTGTTGTCGATGTTGTTTTTGTTTTTAGTTTTTTGTTTTGTGGTTTGTGTTTGTTTTTTTAAGGGGTTTTCTTTTTTTTTGGGGGGGGGGGGGGGGGGGTCTGGGCAGAAAAATCCTGTCTGATTGTTCTTGATAAATGAATTGTATACGTCATTAAGAGTCCTTATCGTTGCTCTGTTGACACGCCCAAGTCGTCATAGCTGTGTGCACAGATGTAGGGCTCAGTACAAGAATCCACTAACTCGTCTATTTGCGAGTCACGACACGGCAAATGTGGCGCTCGTCAATTTTTGAGCCTATAGAATTATTTGTATCCTCTTAAAGCTTGTTTATTTGTCTTGATTTGGTTTTAGAAATAAGAATCTGTCCTCAATATATGTCGAGATATTTGCAACTGAACAAGGGGGTAGTCGTCTGGTGTCAGATGTAAAACTAGTGAAAAAATGATAGCCAAAGATACGTGACTTCCAAAGTTTAAGTTTCCTTGGAAACTGCAAATTTACGCTTCGTTTGCCTTTCGTCTACGTGGAAACTGCAAATCCACATTCCGTTTGCCGTTCATCAAGTCACGCATATTTTCTTTGATAAAAAACCTGTAAGCCCTTCAAAGTGGATTAGGCTGTACGCATCCGGGTATTGTCCGTTTTATTTCCGTCCTTGCTGAGTCACCGAGCTCACACCCACGCACAGGAAGTTAGCACTTGGCAGGGCTGGGATAAATCCGAGTCTAACACGACAAGGTCATCCGAATATTTGGATGAAATGGACCATTGATTTTTAGAGCTAGTTATCCAGATTTTTTGCCTGTTTTCTAAAAGACTATTGAGGTAATATTTCATGGAAAACAAGATTTTCTAATTAGTTTGGAAGAAATGGATCCTTGATGTTTAGGGCTATTTATCCGGATTTTTAACCTGTTTTACGGAACGGTTATTGGGATGCTACACGGAAAACAATGTTTTCCAGTTCATTTGGAAGAAATGAATTATTGGTGTTTAGAGCTAGGTATCCGGATGTTTAGAATGTTTTGCTGAAAAGTTATTGAGAGGTTTCAGGAAGTAGCTCTACCAGCATCTGTGCTGTGGCGATTAGGTAGTTTGCTGTCGCACACAGGAGGCTTGAGTTCGTTTCCAGAGTGGGGAGAAAACTTTTATTGAGTACCTCACAGTATGTCTGTTGGTAGGTCTATCCCTCTCAGCCCGTGTTAGCCCTGACGGCGAAGGTCGAAGCCTGACTCCTAAACTATCTAAACTCTGTGGATGGGGGCGTAAAACGCCTGGATTTTAACAAAAGCAATGGTTCTGACTCGTGGATGGTAGAAAATAATTCTTCGACACGGGTGTATGTGACGAGTTATAAGTCCTCGGGCAGTCTGTTTATGTAAACCAGATGAGAAAAAACAACAACTGTGTCGCTTTTTATGCAGAGTTTCTTTTAGTCTGGTGGCGTCGGTGGCCTTGTGGTTAAGCTCTCGGACTCGCAACCGTAAGGTCGTGGGTTCGAATCCTGTCAGGGACCCGACGTTGTGTCCTTGGGAAAGGCACTTTACACAAGTTTTCCTCACTTCACCCATGTGGGAATGGGTACCCAGCTACAGACAGTGAAAGATCTTGTCAGTTTGTTAGTGTTTGAGCGTTTAATCAGCTGCTTGCACTGTATGCTTCCCTGGAAGCTGAGAATGTTTCTGAGTGTTCTATGGTCTGCTGGGGTAATAATATAGTGTAAAGCCCATAGAGCTTGCTGTCGAGCGGGGTTATGCGCTATACAAATGCTATTTATTATTATTAAAGCAAGTGCTAATAAGTAGTCCACTCACCATTATTTCCCTTTAAAAATATACTTTCTCCTCCTTTATTCATCTTAATTTATTATTTTATTTATAAAATAGAATGTTGTATGCTGTATTTTCGTTTTGCTCAGTTTTGTTTTGTCTTTTGTTTAGTTTGTTGTTGTTGTTGTTGTTGTTGTTGTTGTAGTTGTTGTTGTAGTTGTTTTTGTTGTGTTTTTTTCGGGGGGGAGGGGGGTCCGAAAAAAGGAAAGGGGGAGGGGGTATATTCTGAACAAAAGATCTATGGCTGACCAGTTTCCCATTACATTTGACTAATTTGCCGAACTAGATCGTTGCTCTGATTAATTATTAACGGTTATTGAGAAACTGATGCTTCCCTTCATCCGGTTCATCCGACAAAATGGGTGCTTGACCAGCCCTCAAAAGTGGGTTGTGGGTACGTACGTGCTCTTGGCTACGTGGGAAAACAGACCAAGGAACGAACGACATTCTACGGGTTCTGATGTAATGTTTTGACAGCATGACAAGCGTTTAGGGCAACCAAAGAGTTTACAGTAATACTATTACTGTAAACCCTCTCTGGGGCAACGGATCAAATGTAGACTCGTGCAATCTCGTTTCGGGCTTTTTCTTTTCTTTAGCTCAACTGGCGCCATGCTTGCCCCAACTTCTG
>NW_004798529.1:68631-70086 GCF_000002075.1 Aplysia californica | reverse complement strand
ACCCCCGCCTGTACTACTTTAACTGTACCCCGTTATTTATCTCTTTTTTCTTTTTCTTTTTTTTTTTTCCTCTGGTAGATCAAAGTGTTTTACGGCGCTCGCAACTGCTAATTGTCATACGCGCGCGCGGGACACATTAAACTTTTTCAGTTGGTAGGAAATTTTGAATTTTGCCCGTGTGGCGTCCGAAGCCTACTCTTATTGATTTTAGACCACCAAGGGATCTTTAACGCGCAACTTGCACACGGGCCCTCCGAGATTTTTCGCCCTTGTCCGAGAAGGCTAGGTGTAGATCTTTCCTACCAGGAGATCAGGGGTGTGGCTGGAAGACAGCAGTAAGAAGGAGCCAAGGGAGTAGCAGTAGAAAGGCTGCAGAAAGAGTCAGGAGCCCAGAGGAGGGGGGCAAAGGAGATGAGGCAGAAAGTGGAGACGAAAGCAGACAACAGAACATAGTTAGAGAGCAGGAAAGGAGGGGAAAGGAGACGATTGTAAAGAAGAAAATTCCACGGTCGATACCCGGATTCGAAACCGGGACATTTGATTGAGAGGCGAACACCTTAACCTCTAGGCCACGAGAGCCCCCTTACTTATCTCTGGCTCTCAGCTTGTAAACAAGCGCGATAGAACGACCGCCTTTCTATTCTTGGATTTCTGATCTAAATATAGCTCAGTGGTCACAGCCAATTTACGGTCTCTGGTCACAGCTGTGAATCCACTCAAGGCTGAAATTGCTCAAGAATGCTGTTTCAGTCTCTCCTTACCTCAGAATTACAAAGTCCAATCTGTTCTGTACGTAGTTTGAGAAATTTATTGAAGTAAAAAAAAAATTGAGTTTCACAACCTGCAAAGTGGTTACGAATGCAGTTCTTTGACTATCTTGATAACTGCTCCGAATAATCTTACGATATTGATAGAGCAGATAGAACATTTGGTTTCTGGCCTTATGATCGTAGTAACTCAAAACGGCAAAACATTGCCATATTGAACTTTGTACGATGTAATTCTAAGCAAGCGTTTTGTCGATTGTGCACAGCACTTCTGCCTTCCCTATCTTCCCTTTGTCCTTTCTTTGGTACAAATAGTGCGTTTCAAAATGAACCAGAGTATCGTGCTGTATGCACAGTTAATGCTATTGAAAGACAAGACTAGAATCTATACGTCATGCGTAGAAATAGACAGCTTTTAAAAAGCAAACACTACTTCCTTTTGATCTCAATTTTCTAAAATGTCTTCAAGCCACAACAGGAAATTGTGTCTCTTTTATCTGAACAAAACAGTTTATGACTTGACGAAAAATGATATGAGGTTGTTAATGTTCGTGTTTGCACAAAAAATAAGACCCGGAAAGATGATCTTATCTTTTACGTCTTGTGGGCTCTGTTCAAAGTGAATGCATTTCGCTATGTATTCTTTTTAAAGTGAAAAACGAAGGGGTTGAGGTGGGAGGGAAGGGGG
>NW_004798529.1:57879-66504 GCF_000002075.1 Aplysia californica | reverse complement strand
ACACACACTTATCTGCGTCCCAAATCACTTTTTTTTTTCCAACAAGGGAATACCCAGAGATTACGTGTAATGTACTTTGAGTTTTATTTAACCTTCTTTAATGCCCCTGTCACCTATCTGTTCTTCTTTCTGATCCTGATTTGTCAAGAAACATACCCTCATCTCACCTCCTGTCGTTTTTTCTCCTCAGCAATACTCAGAGAAGTGTGTGTGGTACTTGTATTGTTTTGTACTAAATCTCCTCGTTCTCATTCTGTCTTTCCTTTTTTCTTCTTTCCTTTCTGATCGAGTAATTGTATCTTTCCGCTTTTGTCAATTGGTCACACCTTCTTTGGTTTTGTTTTATTTTTTTGTTTGTTTGTGTGTTTGCTATTTTGGATTTTTATTTTTTTGTTTGAGAGTTTGTGGGTTTTTTTACGGTTTTGTTATGTCCAATTGTATCTTTTTTCGCGAGTCTCATTGGTTGATTTTACCTTTCTCTTCAGATAGATTTGTCGGTTTTACCTTTCATGTACGATAGATTAACTATAATACACTTCTAGCCTTCTGATAGATGAACTAGTCGATGTCACAATATTCTTTACCCATGTTTGCTTTATTAAAATATTGTCTTGGAACTTTGTTGGCTACTCGTATCATCATAGAGGCAAGTGCAAAAGAAAATGTGAGGCAGTGTGGTGGAATCAGGCACTCGTCAATTTTTGAGCTTGTGGAGTTATTTGTGTCATCTTAAGGCATCTTCATTTGTCTATCTTTCGGCGAAAAAAAGTACCCTTCTATCTTTAATAGAAGTCAAAATATTTGTAATTGAAGTAATTAGGGTAACCTGATTTCAGAGGAAAAATAAGGGAGAAAATGACCACCAAAGCTTGGTATCTTTCAATGCGTGAGAGTCCTTGAAAACTGAAAATTAACATTTTTTGTACCTTTAATCAACGTTTGTCGGGATAATTTACACAGAAATGTGTTTTTAAATGGATATAAAAATATGGGCAGAAAAATGCCAATATCTTTTAATTCATTATTTTGAAGAGAGCCTGATTCCACCACGCTGCCTCACAAATGCAATCGAAATTATAGAAGCTTTATGGCCACTATCAACATTAATTTAGAAAATTGCAGCAGACAAGGTGCTCTTACCCTGCCTTCCAGGGCCAACCCGGGCTGAGACAGAGGGATACAACATCCCAGCTGAAAGACGGAGGTACTCGATAATGCTCAGTAATGGAATTCATGACTTCTGTGTGCGGAAACGAAGTAGCTAATTGCTACAAAACAGACACCGTTTTTTTGTTGTTGTTGTTTCTTTTTTTATCCCTTGCCCATTTATATGAAATTGACACTCTCTGATTAGTAGAAAAAAATGCGTATGATAGTGTCCTTTGGTGTATTATATGCATACTTAGTAAAACAAGTAATTGTAACAGCAGATAGAGATTCCAAGATTATAGATGTAAGTCAATGATCTGAGCGCGGTGATGGTTTTAGAAATAATGATGGTGGTGAGTGATGGTGTGGGATTGCGTTTAAGTAATGTTAGCGTTAGTCCTATCTTCCTCTGATCCAATGGATCACGAGGGACATGGGCAGCCTCTATCCCGTTCCCTACTGTAATCATCTTTACGGTCACAACATCCCAGCTGAAAGTCGGAGGTACTCGATAAAACCTCTCCTCACTCGCTCGGCAATGGAACTCATGACTTCTGTGCGCAGCGACAAAGTGTCTCAACTGCTACACCACAGACGCTGGTCTGTCAAATTAGCTTCCCCATCGTCATGAAATGATTCTAATTGGGGTCAAGATTCATATTTGCATTCATGATGTTGGGTTTTTTCTTCTCTTCCCCCCCCCCCCCCCCTGAAAGATCCTTGTCGTAATCCGCTGATATTAAAGAAGTTGTGAGGACGGAGTTGCGTGGGTCGATATTGTACACACACACACACACACACACACGCAAAGGGGTGGGCTAATCTCACACCCCCACCCCCCACCACAAACACCCCCCCCCCTGTGTTATAAAAAGGGGGAAAGAGAGAGAGAGAGAGAGAGAGAGAGAGAGAGAGAGAGAGAGAGAGAGAGAGAGAGAGAAACAGTGAGAGGGGGAAAGTTAGAGGGAGAGAAACAAACACACACACACACACACACACACACACACACACACACACACACACACACACACACATACACAACCCCCCCCCCACACACACACTCACAAGCTGTTTTGCTGACATCAGAAGATAATATACTAGTGTGTGTCCTAGTTCCCCAATGTGACAGCTCCACAAATCCCTCTAACAAACAAACTGCTTATTATTCTGTTTCACCCTGCTATTTTATTCCATGACTTTTCAATTCTCCCCTTTCCACGTAACGACCAATGATTTGTGTTTCTTCGGTGCTCCCATTAAACCGTGTATCTGCCAAATTAGGTCAAACATTTAAATTGTTTTGTCTCTTAAGATACGGAAAGTTTTTCCACTTTTCGCTACCCCAGATTTACAAAGTTCTATCAGCTCAGAACCTAGTTTTGAGAAAACTGACGTAAAAAATTTGGAATTTCACAACATGTCACACTTTTTTTTTTGCATGCAATTCTTTGAATATCTTGACAACGACACCGAATAGTCTTACGTACAATTTTCGTAGAGCAGATAAAACATTTGATTTCTGACCTTACGGTCTTAGTAACTAAAAAACGGCCCAAAAATGTCAGATAGAACTTTGTAATAATTGTCAGGTAACCATATGTCATCAGCATCACAAACTTCCCCTCAATTCTGCTCCTGTTTAACCAAGTTGGATAAAATGACAACCAGGCTCTGTAGAAATGAAGGATTCCTTCAATAAACAAACAACGTGATTATAGATTACTAGCTGGGCCCCCTTTCGATGAAAGGAATGGCCGGTGCTTTAATATCAACTAAAAGTCATTGGCCTACTATATTTACACTCTACTGGAATGGGGCAATAAATCTTGAGAGATGCAAAAAATCATAAGGTCTAGATCTATACTCTCAAAACAAAATGCGCCTCGCGAAATATCACTTCCAGATTGTCTAAAATTACAGAGACAGAAGCGTCGGCCTACGAAAGCGATCGGTGAAACAAAGAAATTTAGCTTTTTGCAGCAAAACGGTTTCAAAACTGAAAAAACGAAGGGCGTCATGCTCTGGAGAATATTTTAAAGAATCTTTTTGTGAAAAACGCATGTCGATCGATGCAGCCATTAAAACGCCTTTTGAATAGCAAAATTCGGCCACTGCAAATAGATAATAGAAGATACATTTGCTGGAGTTTCTGTTGATTTTTGTTAGGATTGTAAACAATCAAACGAGGCTCAATTTTGCTTATTGTGTTGCAAATGCATTAAAAATCTTACTAAAACAAGCGAGGCTGTGTGACGGCTGAACAGGTGGTCATTATTATTATTATTATTATTATTATTATTATTATTATTATTATTATTATAGGTAGATATCAATTATTCTTAGTTTTTCTCATCTTTCTGAAAACCAGTATTCACGCATATACACGGTTAGATCCGGACATCGACGATTTGCCTTTTGAGTTTGTTTGTTTTTAATAATTTTCTGTGAGGTTTTGTTCATCAGTTTGTTGTATGTTGAGCGAGAGTTTTTGACCAGGAATAAGGTGAAATACGGGGATGATGTTTGCATCCAAAATTAGTTTTGAACTGTTGAAAAAGACTACAGAGAAAAAGGGAAAAACTGTTTCATTGTCATGTGTCTTCTCATTGAAAATCCAGTTCCAAGGACTCCTTTTTTCATGTGTAGTTCTTGGAAGATTCTGCGTTTTACTGTCAAAATGAATATTATTTCTTTTTTTTGGGGTTATTTTAGCCAGTATTCATCTTTCTGTGTCACCATTGTGTTTGTACAGTGGGGGCTTGAAGAAAGGGATTATGGTTCCGACATCACCAGTTTTTTCCCTTGTAGTCATTGTTTATTCGTTGGGAAAAAAACGAACAGCTGACTTGTACCTGTTTGTTGAGATATCAAATGAAATGTTATGGAATGAGTCAGAGATTTGAACAGTCTCAACAAATACCGTGTGTCAATGTTGGACTAATAATGAGTAACTAATGAGAAAATATTAATGTTGGAAGGCAAAGTGAAAGAGCTTTTGTAGTAGTAGTAGAGGGTTTTTAATTTACGGCGCTCGCAACTGCATAAGGTCATATTAGCGCCAAAGAGCTTTAATTACGTTGCGTGTTTGATTGTAAATAGTTTCGCCCCCTCCACACAATCCAGGTCATTTAAGGGGCTGGCTGCGTCAGCCTTGCATGTCTCAGCCAACCCGGGCCGAGTGGGTGTAGCATTCCTGCAGATAGAGATACTCGATTGAATTATAGCTTTCCCACATGTGAACTGAGCTTACATCTTCAACATGCAACGACGAATGGCCTTACAACTGCACCTAAAACGATACCGTTATAATTAGATTGGTGGGGGATTTATTCTCAGATTTCTCTCTCCATCTATTTTCTCGAGGAAACCTGTACACGCCATCGGTTCCGAGAGTCTGATTGGCCATCCATCGTGCGCTTCCGCTCGCCTGCATTAAGATCACGTGACAGGCGAAAAAGAGAGTAATCTCCCTTGTACATGCGCATGCGCAGTTCCGGAACCAGAATAGAAAACCTACAACAAGAAATACCAGATACCCTCCGGATTTGGAATCTATAAGAGCGTGTTCTTTTAATAGACCGCTTTCCATTTACATCAATCATGAAGGTGACTGGATGTCAGTGGGTGAAGAATGAGGAAGCAGGAAAGGATGGCTGGCCCTTTTAAACCCTGTGAGGAAATCATAGCATTTGAAAAGGGGGGGGGGGCATGCTGCTAAGAAAAGAAAAGAAGGAAGTGAACGTATAATTTGAGCTGTGGTCGAAATTTACAGGGATTTTTTAAAATTACTTTCTGGCGAGCGCCTGTAGCTCTTCGCTGTTATGATTACAGTCTCTGGTTGCACCCAGGAGGTTCTAAATAGAATTTATTGTACGGTTCTTGCGTTGTACACGTGAGATTTATACATATACCTCATTATTCTATTCCCATATTTCCAATTGAGGAAGTCATTCATCTGATGCCCCCCTCTGTCTCCTGGAATACTGTACCCCACATCCCACTCAGCCCAAAAAAAAGGGGGAAATGGAATAGGTTCAACAGCCCTATCAAACTATGAATTAAGTTATTTAAGAGGCAGCACCCCCGAGTTTAACGTCCTTTTCCAAAAGGACTGAACCTAATAGGAAATTCGTGTGAAGTGCCTTTCTCAAGTTAACAACGTAGGACCGAACTGAGGCTCGAACTCTCGAACCCGCACCCTCACGGTTACGACTCCGGTAGACTAACCACTTGACCACCGACGCCATCTCCATTCAGTCCGAGTTGGCCTTGACACATGTCAGGCAGGGTTGAAGCTGACCATTTCTTTAACCCGATCTGTACGTCGTGGGGAACTCTGAGCCACCACTTTCCAAAGAGGACATTTACTCGTTCATCCAATCCATACGTTTTTCAAAACAGTCCGTCAAAATGATTTTTTGAGAAATACTGAAAGTTTCAAAGAGATCTTCGTACTAGAAGTATTCTAAAATGAGAAGAATACGACCCTGGGGGTACAAAATGACCACAGGGCGTACGGATAGGGTTAATTGTCTAAACTGGGTAGATGGGACCGTAAACTATTTAAATGAAATTAATTATAATACAACATGCAACTGGCTGAGCAGTTAGCCGCGAGCTGCGTTAGCTCAGTTTGTGTGTGTGTGTGTGGTGCTGGACTGAGGTGTGGGTGTCCCGGGGAGTTCTTGGATTTGGATTGTTGTTGGTGGTGGGGGGTTTTTGTTGTTGCTTTTTTTTTTGTCGTTTGGGGTTTTTTTGGGGGGGTGTTAGTTTTTTATATTTTAGCTTTCAAAGATTTTCTGCCTCTTTAATAACCTAAAAGTGTTCAACTCTTTATCTCCGGCCAGCCTTTCCCGGGGGCTCGCGGTCGGAACCACTGTGTCGGTGCACATTCCTTAACGACGACTTCTACGTCAAATTTTTTTTTGGCAGTTGCTGAACACACAGGTCTCTTTTATCGCGAGTTTATTCATTAGATGAGAACTATCAAAAATAGGCTGACTTGTTTAGATTTAATGACCCATTTAGTGACGTTTTTGTCATTTTTAGATTTAGTACCAAAACAGGAGCCCGGCATAGTGGGTTTAGAGAAATCTACCACCTATGGACATATAAGGTGTTCAACTCGTTCTCTTGCTTCGCGCTGGCGGTGTAGTTTGCGTGTGTAAACTTCAGGAAGGCTTGCTTGTGCTGAAAGTGAAAGCTAGGAGCAAACAACAAATGTGAGACAGCGAAGTGAAATCAGGCGTTCGTGAAAACAATGAAATCAAAGAAAACGGCATATTTCTGGGCCTCAGGTAATTTTTTACAATTGAAAAAAAATATTTGGCTCACGACCTTTTATGTCCTTTTAAATAATGCATTTCTGAATAAATGATACCGAAAAACGTTAATTAAAGACCCCCCCCCCCCCCCCCCCGTAAATGTCCAGTTTCCAAGGGCTCTCACGCTTTGGAAGTCACCAAATTTTGGCGGCCATTTTCACGATAGTTTTACCTCTGACAATAGGAGGCCCCACCACCTTCAATCGCAAATATCTCGACTTCAATTCAAGATAGAGAGGTGTTGTTTTCGCTAAATACAAGACAAATGAACAAGCTTAAGATGATATTAAGTACTCTAATGCCACACAAATTGACGAGCACCTGAATCCACCACGTCGTGACACGAGTTATTAAAGAGCACGATACACTACATGTAGTTACTTGACGCTAACCTTCAAGTCTTTTAAAAATATTTTTGACGACGATGATGATGATGATGATGATGATGATGATGATGATGATGATGATGATGATGATGGTAATGATGATGACGATGATGGTAATGATGATAATAGTTTGTCCGCCATTGTCTGAATATTTACAAATGAGGCTCTTACGCAATTCCTGATCACCAAATACAATATAATGCCAATAAGGTACCAACGCGAAACGGAGAAATAGCTAATTCTATCCGTTTCAGTTAAGCTAATTTCCGCTGTATAAAACTGGCCTTGTTTACTGCTTCAGTAGCAAAGTTAAGGGGCAAGAAAAACGAGCCGAGATTAAAAACAGAACTAGAAAATATGGAAAGAATGTTCATGTTTTCCAAAGATCTGATTAGGCAGGAGCTGAAAAGGAGAGATGGTAATTGCTTCAGGGAATATCGATTTCTCTTAATAAGGCAGCGGTGAGGCTTAAAGAAATTGGGCCATATCATGTAGCAGACTCTTGTTTAATAATATGAGAGGCATCGTGGTGAAATCAGGCGCTTGTAAAAATAATGAAATCAAAGTAAATAGGCATTTTTCCTCCAGTTTTGCAGTTTTTATCAAATTTTTGTTTTTTGGGCTCCACGCCTTTTATGTCCATATAAAAACACATTTATGAAAAATGTTGATTTAAAGGCACAAAATATAACTTTTCCCGTTTTCAAGGACTCATTGAAGTTACCTAACTTTGGCAGTCACTTTGTCGCTAATTTTACCACTAAAACTAGGTGACTCCACCTCTTTCAATTGAAAAAAATCTCAACTTCTATTCATGATAGATGATAATTTTTTTTCATTGAAAGCAAGGAATATGAAAAAGATTTCAAATAATACCATAACTCTACATACGCAAAAATTGATGAGTGCCTGATTCCACCGCGTCGTGACAAATATACCATAGAGACCTCTACTCCTAGACCGCTCACTGTCATGGACGGCGCTCTGCATTGCTCTTTATCTTTAAAAACACCTCGAAATGTAATAAATATAATGATAGATAGCATTTGTATAGCTCAAATCCCCGCTCAACAGCAAGCTCTATGCGCTTCACAATCTATACTATTACCAAAGCAGACTTGAGAGCTTTCTGAAACAACCCCAACTTCCTTGGAAGCATACAGTGGAGGCAACCATTTATAGGCGCTAAAACACTAACACACTGACAAGATCTTTCGTTGTCTGTAGTTGGGTGCCCATTCCCACCTTGGGTGAAATGAGGAAAATTCGTGTAAAGTGCCCTTCCCAAGAACACAACGTCGGGCCCGTGGCTCGAACCCCCGAACTCCCGAACCCCCCGAACCCCCGAACGCGCAACCTCACGATTACGAATCCGTTAGCCTAACCGCGAGACCACCGACGCCTCAATAGGCCTTACAGTTAGACCCAGATGAAGAACAAAACTCGAGTGTCGTTATGTCTGAGTGTATATTATGTGCTATACATTTCCTCCCTTCTGCATCATTAATCGTTACACCAGCCTAGGATGCATGAGTAATAATAATGTAATAGCCATGTTCTCTTTTGTCGTGTGCATGGGTGAGTGCAAAATATGACCTTTGTAACACCATCCATCGCCACTGTTTCTGTTGGTCTTAGTATAATCTCCACTGTGCAAACGGTTCTGAAAAACACCAACGATTACAGCAAACGATAGTATTAAAATCTATGGCTTTATGGAGAGAGACCGTGAACGAGGCTGAGAGTGAGAGAGAGAGAGAGAGAGA
>NW_004798529.1:55255-56510 GCF_000002075.1 Aplysia californica | reverse complement strand
GGGGGGGGGGCTTCGGTTGTTTGTATTTCCTGGAGTTCAATTTGTTAAGTGCGTCTTACCCCAGATGTCCCCTGACGGCAACACGCGTGAGGAATTCTGTCTTTGAATAAAACAGTTCCGTTTTTGTTTGCTGAAACGTAAGCTGTTAAAACCCAGGTTAAAAAGGACGGAACAATCTGTCAACTGATGTATGATAACTTCGTCCCGGTGTCATCCCAGATATTGTTATTATTATTATTATGTTTAATGAAAGCTCCGAACCACGGCTGGTTTTGTTTGTGCATGTTCTGTTACGCTTTTCTTTTCCTTTCTTCTTTCGTTTGTCATTGCTACTGTCGATGTTGTTGTTGTTCTCGTTCTGTTGCTGCTGCTGCTGCTGCTGTTGTTGTTGTTGTTACTGTTGTTGTTGTTGTTATTGGTTTGAAGAGGGGGTATAGGTTTTTTCTGTTTTCGGTTTGTTCTGATTTGTTAGCTTAGTTTTTGTCTGTATTGATTTTTTAAGTATTGGTGAAATTGAAACGTGGTTGGGTGGTGGGGGACTTTTTACCAGTAAAATGGGAGCTAGGTGCAATGGTCTTTATCATGAGGCTTTGAACGGTGTTTCTCTACTTTCGTTTTCCTCCAAACTAACAATCTAAGGTTTCTAGTAATTGTTTCTTTGCATCAACGCTTCTGATACTTTAGTACCCATGTATTTGCCTAGAATGTATGAGTTTGTCTACTACTTGTAAACGCTGTGCTGTGAGTCTAGAAGGTTGTCTAGATCACATAGTCTTTGGAATCTCAGATGTATATTATTATAGTATTTCACACATCCTTCAGCATCTCCCCTCCACCACCACCCCCCCTCCCAAAAAAAAACCCCTTTCCCCAAAAAAACGCGCAATTATTTGTCATTCTTTCACTGAGGTATATCTTAATTTTAGAGGTAGCACTGTGACACACCCCATCAAAATGTGCAGATTGATTTTCTATGTATTGATAAATAATGCTATGCACAGATCTACCGTTGCCCTTTCCACATTCCTCGTTAGTCATCATGTGAGGTTTGCGTAAACCAAAGACTCGTACAGCTGCTAGATTGTGCACTGTCATGGCCGATGCTCTCTGTCCTCTACAAAAAATTTTCTTCGAAGCGTGCTCGAAATTGGCCGCGCCATTATGCCCGAATGATTGGCAAACACCAGTCTCCAGAGAGTCGAGGACATGGCAGCTTTCCCCTTGTCTTTCATTTTTTCACATTTATTTGTTGTTT
>NW_004798529.1:50792-52840 GCF_000002075.1 Aplysia californica | reverse complement strand
ACGCACACACACACACACACACACACACACACACCCATACTCACACACACTCATACTCACTCACACACTCACTCACACTCACATTCACACCCACCCCTTCCTTTCCTATAGACCACAGATTAGCCTCCGTGCACCGCTAACGTTTTTATCGCTGTGTATATTTCCAATTCCATGCACGCAGGATATCAATACTCTGTGTTTATACCACCTACAGAAATGTCACAACAGCGGTGAAGATACCACGCGTAATTTGTTTGCTCGGAATTGCTTTTTTTTCCTCTTCTTTTTTTTCTTTCTTTCTATTAGCTCCGGAAATTCATTGTGGTTTTTTCCCATTTTTTCTCAAAGTGCTTTGGATTAAAATGAAAATCGTGGATGCAGATTGCCGCAACGCTTCAAACGTCAACAAGGATCGTTTTACCTTAATAATTTACAACTGCAATCGCTTTGATTGAGAAAAGGAATAATGAGAAGGAAAAAAAGTAACATGAAATATTGTTCGGCTGAAGCTTTCAGCCAAAAATAATCCAGTAATCGTTTTCTTCCGCTCTTAAAGCTTCGCCTTTGTGAGTTGGGCGTTTTTCTGATGGTAATGCCAACCCAGACATAATTCGCTAAAGGTTAATGACATATTATATATATAGGAAAACAGACTTTAAACCCCATATATAATAATATAATACCAGAGAAGACTCGTAACAAAACAGATCCCTCAGTCACGCGCGTGTCATTCAACCCCATGACAGGGCATTTAGCAACACAACATGGCTAGTTGACTGCTCACAAGGACATAGCTTCTAGCTGATTTCACTCACTCACGCGCACGATATAACAGCGCAGTGGTCTGGTACATTATGCATGTCGTGCCTGATTACGACGTTTGGCGTGTTGGCTTTTCATCATCGGCAACAACAACAACAGCAGCTACAACAGCATAATACCGTGTGTCATTCTGTGTCTTTTCATGCAGTTTTGTGTCATTACATGTCGTTCCTGATTACGACGTTTGGCGTGTTGGCTTTTCATCGTCGACAACAACAACGGCTACAACAGCATAATTCCGTGTGTCGTTCTGTGTCTTTGTGTGTCATTGTGTGTCGTCCTGTGTCGTTTTTTTACACGCCCACGACATGGGTGGGGATTTCGGATTTCGATTTTCGAGCGTGTGACATCGATTCGTGTCGGCCTGACAGGATTATCACAAGATGTGGCAAACTTTCCTTATGGATTCTCTGGATGCTGGTTTGATGTAAGTAAATTATGCATAATGTTGTATAACGGTGTCATACAAACTAATATTGTAACGCTTGTTCAGAAGTTGGGAATGTTGGCGGGTGGTTGGCGAGTGCTGTGATGTGGTTTGCTTCTTCCTTCCTATTAAACATCTATCGTCCTTCTCTCCTCTCCTTCTTTTTTGTGTTTGTTACTCTCTTGTAACACCTCTAATCTTCGCTACTTATATGACCTTATTGTGTTACAAGTGCCACAAAGCTCTTTCTAAAACTAAGACTGGGGATGTAGCGAGGTGTTGCAGGGTGATTAATGTTATTGCAAATCTTGTAGTATCTGTTCTGTCATTGTAATTGAATTTTAAATTGTTTTACGTCGTCCTCGACCCAATATGTGAGGAATGCTGACAAAATGAGTTACTTCTCGCAATCCACGAGTGGGGGTATTGGCCAAAAACCGGCACTAGGGTCAAACTTGTAGACAATTTTCTTTTGATGCCATATTCTTTAAGTATAATACGCCTTTTATTATTTCATACTTATAAATTGTAAAATTTTAACCTACAAGCGTAACGCATCTATTTCATTAGGTCTCGAATCCGAGAAGTAACTCATTGTGTCCGGACCCTTCACATATAGATCATTAGAGAAGGGAGGCGGTTGCTTTAATCCTGTCTTCCAGGGCCAACCCGAGCTGAGAGGAAAACAAGGCCCGAGCAGACAGACAGAGATCTATAAGACGTATATTATATCATTATATACTCAACGAAAAGCTCGGGAAGGACTTCCGTAACGAGCGGCCACCCGAACAAGAACAAT
>NW_004798529.1:46059-47055 GCF_000002075.1 Aplysia californica | reverse complement strand
CCCTTCTTCTTTTTTATGTTTGTTACTCTCTTGTAACACCTCTAATCTTCTGGCGCTCATTTGACCTTATGCAGTTGCGAGCGCCGTAAAACCTCTACTAAAACGAACAAAGTAGATTGTTACATTCCCGTTTTTTCTTGAATTTTCTTTCAGACTTGGAGTGTTCTTGTGACCTACAGTTTGAGCGCATCGCCTTGTTCCCCACCCCATCTCACCCCACCCCGCCACGCCCGATATGACTCTACCCACCCCGCCACTTCCTGTATGACTCTACCCTACTCAACTCCACCCCCTACTAAGACAAAACTTATAATTGATGACACTCCTTTTTTTACAACCAAAGAAATAGTTTACCTTGACACTTATAATAGCCCAAAAGCCGATGAAAACAAGGATGGTGCCAAGACGTGCTTCCAACAAGGTTCGAGATGTGTATTAATGGCTGAAACAAGGACAAAGGAACAAAGCAAACATAGATTCTGTAAGTGCCAAGGACACGTAAAAAAATGAACCGCTGTACACCTTGTGGTTCATGATTGAGAACCGCACCCACATGCAGTTGAGAAAACCGTTTTCATATTTGTGAGGCGTCGTGGTGAAATCAGACGCTCGTCAAAACAATTAGATTAAAGAAACAGGCATTTTTCAAGGCGTTGGGCAATTGTATTTCGAATTTTCTCCTCTTTTATGTGTTCAACACCGTTCATGTCCGTTCAAAACACATCATTGATTAAAGGCAACAAAAAATGTAAATTTTCAGTTGCCAAGGACTCTCAAGCTACAGAAGTCATCAAACTTTAGCGGCCATTTTTTTCGCAAAGTTTCCATCTCTCTCTCCGGGAGACCCCCACATTCTTCAATTGCTAATATCTAGACTTCAGTCTATTCAAGACAGATAGGTATTTTTTTTGGCCAAAAATGCAAGCCAATTAATGAACAATCTTTCTTCTTCTTCTTCTTCTTCTTCTTCTTCTTCTTCTTCTTCTTCTTCTTCTT
>NW_004798529.1:30683-31652 GCF_000002075.1 Aplysia californica | reverse complement strand
CTGTATCGTTCTTTATTACAGAACAGAAGCCTAGGTCATTTACTTCTGTCTGATTTTTAAATATTTTTTTTTGGGGGGGAGCAAGGGATGTTTAAGCTGACAAGGGGGACAGTCACTATGCCCGATAAGAAGGATGATTTAGTTACTATCATCGTCCAATAGCTCTTGACCAATGTTCGCTCATCAACCCCTGAGAGATAGATCAGGCCCACACAGACAAACTCATTTCCTTACATCACTGTGTGGGCAGACGGTATCCAGTGTCTAGCGAGGGTCATCGCAGTCGGGTCGATCCTGTACTTTCCTTACCATTTTTGTCTACTTCCATTTATTAGTGTTACTAGTTGTTGTTGTTGTTGTTGTTGTTGTTGTTGTTGTTATTGTTGTTGTTTATCCCTTGCCAATTTATATGAGATTGACGCCCTCCGATTAGCAGAAAAAGTGCGTATGATAGTGTCCAACAGTGTATTACGTGCATACTTAGTACGACAAGTAACTGTTACAGACAGAGATTCAAGTACTATATAATATGTAACTCATTCATCTGAGAGCAATGATTATTTTAGAAATAATGGTGTTGATGAGTGATGATGTGTGATTGCGTTTAAGTTATGTTAGCGTTAGTCCCATCTTCCTCTGCTTCAATGAGTCACGAGGGACGTGGGCACCCTCTATCCCGTTCCCTACTGGAACCATCTTTAATATCACCTTGAAGTTCCGAAAAGGTGGGCACATTCTCTGCTAATTAGCGTTACTATTTAGAAGAGTACAAAGCAGCCCGTTGTGTTGATGTGTTTAATCAATGTCGGAGAGGTTGTTGTTTTGTTTGGCATTACGATCATCGCGCCTTGCATGACGTGGTCTGAGTATAAGGACGAAGGGTAAAGACACATGCGCTACAAGCTATCTTCTTGGAAAACTCAATAGTATTATTATTATTATTATTATTATTATTATTATTATTATTAT
>NW_004798529.1:24170-25388 GCF_000002075.1 Aplysia californica | reverse complement strand
AAATGAACTATATGCAGTCGAAATGCCTTTCTTTACTTAAATATCTTGGGATTGGTATTTATAGCGCATGCGCGCTGTTTCTTTGAATTCAGCTAATGCCCAAGTTATTGTTCTAAGGCCTCTGGGTTATGCTAATAGGCAAGTAAATATTCGAAGTCCTCCATGTTATGCTAATACGCAATTAAATATTCGAAGGCTTCTGAGTTACGCTAATAGACAAGTAAATATTCGAAGGCCTTTGGCTTATTCTAATTCAAAAATAACTATTCGAATGCCACGTCCATTGCGACATGCTCCCTCACCATGCTGTCTCAGAATCCAGAAATTATGTCCGGGACAGGATTTTCCCCCTAGTGCCAGATAAGTGGAATGAGATGTAAATGAAGCGGCCGTATGCATACGGATGACGTTGATATGAAAAACTGGCCAAAGCTTGCGATATAAATATGGAATACTGGAGATGGGTATCAGAGTGCAACTGCCGTTTGAAGGGACGGACGGAAGCCAACGAGGCTTTCCATTGACAAGATAATGGTATTTTTCTTCTCTGGGATAATATAATTTCTTTTTGTCAAGATACCATGAGTTTTCTTGGAAAAAGTAATAATATCACTTCTTGTAATTAAGGCGTCTCTTCATCTTATCAAGATATCAGTTCTTTCTTTGCCTAGAATATGTCAACTTTCTTTTTCCATGGTATCACTTTTTTAAAACAAAGATATCAGTTTTCTTGCCAAGATATCACTTCTCTTTGACATGCCATGATATCACTTTTTATCTTCAAGCTGAATAACTTTCTCTTTTTTTTTTTTTGCAAGTTGTTACCTTTTTGGAAAGATATTATCATTTTTGTTTCCTTGAGCCCCCTTTCTTGCCAAGATGCCATTTTCTTTGTAGGTATACAACTTCTTTTTTTATCAGGATTCAGATCTTCCTGTCCATATATGTGAGACAGCGTGGTGGAATCAGGCTCTCGTCAATTTTTGGGCATATTGAGTTATTGGTATCATCTTAAAACTTGTTCATTTGTCTTTGTTTGGATGAAAAAATATCCATCCATCTTCAATAAAAGTGGAGATATTTTGGATTGAAAGAGGTGGGGGTCACCTGGTTCAATTAAGAGGTAAAAGTAGCGAGAAAATGGCTGTCAAAGCTAGGTAAATTCCAAAGCTGGAGAGTCAATAAAAACTGTAAATGTATATTTTTGTGCCTTTAATC
>NW_004798529.1:17289-19420 GCF_000002075.1 Aplysia californica | reverse complement strand
TGTGTGTGTGTGTGTGACCAATGCACCTGCAGAGGAGAATAGTATGTCATAATTGAGCGAAACAGAAGAAAAAAGAATCAATATGACGTGAGGCCTCTGCTATGACCAATGACAGCAATTCTGACAGCGGACAATTTAGAGCATTTAAAAGCTTCTTTTCCATTCGTGGATAGTGCAGCTTGTCGGCTTCTCTCTAGGCCTCAGAATTTCTAATTAGTGAAGCCTCATTTGAGTTGTTGCCCTTTGTGATTGCCGTTCTCGAACTTGGTCCTTTGGGAGTAAAATTCCATTTCAAGGGTTCAAGGGATAAATGTTGAAGTCCTTCAGAGACAGTTTTTGAATATCTTTGGGGGGCATTTCTCTTAGCTCCATCTGTCCTATCAAACATCCATCGTCCTTATCTGTCGTCCTTCTTTATTGTGTTTGTTACTCTCTTGTAACACCTCTAATAATCTTCGGCACTTATATGACCTTATTGTATTGCAGGTGCCGTAAAACTCTTACTAAAACAAAATTAAAGCAAAAGCTTTATTTCTTCTTCTTTTTTTTTTGTATGTCAACTTAACGCTTCCCTGAGAAAAGCTCTGAACAGAATATTGCATTTCGGATTCTGAAATCAGGCATTCTTTTTCTTACAACGTGGCCAGATCAGCGAGGTTGAGAAACAGTGACAATTACAAAACTCTTCCTAGGTCATCTTGACGTGCTGAAAAAATAAATCACAATCTCGTAAAGTTAGCTCGGCTTCTTTGGAAATTGTGTCGTTAAAGAAGTCGAAGTGCTTACCTGCTAGAATGGATGTCAAACACATTGGTCACATACACGCACACACTTATGTGCACACACAATCATGAATTCAGGCACACATAACATTATTGATAATCTCTCACATATACATATGCATCCCCCCCCCCTCGCCCCTCACACATATAAACACAAGTGTTTATTTTTCAGTAGGTGTAGAGATACTTTTCATCAATAAAAAGTTTCAAGCTTCATATCTTTATAAGGAACATTAATTATTTCTAAGTTGCTGGGTTTTTTTAGGGGGGGGGCGGATTTTGGGTCAAGTTGACCTAATTAATATGTTACCCCAGGCCCCTGCTTCTCTCTGCTCACTGTTATTAGCGGCATTTTGTCCACTGCCCCCCCCCCCCCAAAAAAAAACCCCCCAAAAAAACCACCCACCATTGAAGACAGTGGTGACAAAGCCGATAAGCCACTCTACGACGTAGATCTCAGAACACTGGCGACAACAATCCCCTTATCTCAAACACGTCTTTCTACTTCTCAAAGCATGGCGGCATGCTATTGCTATGCAATGCTCTGCTGCAGAATACTCACACAAACTCTAAACAGTCTGACGTTTTGAGCAAAGGATACCACGCACAGGTTGTCTTTGGTGCTCCCGTCCCTTGCTACAGCTTCACGCCACATATTATAAGATTGAGTCGATAGTGCCGTAAATCACCTACTCAATCAAAAACGCCATGCATTGACCCAGCAGGCTTTGGGAGTGCTTTTTGGTGCTGCGTGTTGTATTTTGGTGACAGACTGAAAAGCAATCTGCTGCTAGATTAGATTGTTTGGTGCATTTTTGTTGTTTTGCTTGTGGTTCGTTTTTGGGTAGTTTTTGTTTTGTTTTGTTGTGTTTTTTGTTTCGGTTTTCCTTTGTTTTATCCTGTTTTATTTGTATGTTGGTTTGTTTTTGTGTGTGTGTTTGAGGTTGTTGGTTTTTTTTTTTTTTGTTTGGGTTTTGGTTTTTTTGGTTGTTGTTGGGTTGTTGTTGTTTTTGTTTTGGGGTTGTTGTTTTTTTTTTGGGGGGTTGTCATTATCTTGTATCTTTTGTGACTTGATGAGTAACCGTTCTTTGTCCTAATTAATTTGGGTGCTACAGGAATTGGTGTCAATATGTGTGGGTGGATGTTTCTTTGCTTTGGTGAGTGGGTACTTGTGTGTTTCTGTTTTTTGAGTGTCTGTGTTTGTGTGTTTGTGTGTCTGTTTGCGTTTATGTGTGTGTTTGGGTGTTTGTGTATGAATGATTGGGTAATTTTGTACCTACAAGTGTTTGTGTGTCTACATGTGTGCATGCGTATGTGTGTGTGTATGTGAGTGTGTGTGTGTGTGTGTG
>NW_004798529.1:13160-14302 GCF_000002075.1 Aplysia californica | reverse complement strand
GGGGGAGAGAGAGAGAGAGATTGGTGCGCCTTGGGAGTTGGGGCCGTGGGTCTCCTGTGAATTTTTTTATCTGGGATGTCCTTATTTCGAAGCTGCCACGGGCAAAGCCCACATATTCATCATCTTGTTTTTGTTCCATACGCTTATCCCCTATGATTACCGACGCGAAAATAATCGTATAAATATTCTGCCATCTACCATTCTACTCAAGATATTTGCCCCGTGAAACGGTGAAGCGCTTGTGGAAGTTATACTTTTGTAACAAAGGCAGTCAGTGATTAATATATGCATGCAGTGCTTCCTCAAAGAGATTATAATAGTTCTATTTATAACCTTTTTGCGCTTCCTCTTTCTTTGTGTGTTGCAGGTGGCGTCGGTAGCCTAGTGGTTAGGCTACTGGACTTGTAATCGTGAGATTGTGGGTTCGGGGGTTCGAGCCTCGGCTCGGTCCGACGTTGTGTCCTTGGGAAAGGCACTTAAAACGAACTTCCCACAATTGGCTCGGTCCTATCGGAGACGGACGTTAAACTAGGAGGTCCCGCCCCTTAAATAACCTAATAGTATTGACAGGGGCGTTAAACTCATACCATTTCACCATTTTTTTATTTTTTGTGTGTTGCGTAGGCCCTAGAATTCCCGTGGCGTAGCGAAATGTTAATGGCCTTTGTAACACTGGTTGTTAATGTTTCTTTTCTTTTCATTCTTTCCCATATTTTTTGTGGAACATTTTGAGCTACATTAATTCTCCATAGACTTGTATAACAATATAATGTACTCCCGTAACCTAGACTGTGGGTTCTGACGCAACTTGTAACACCTCTAATCTTCGGCACATTTATAGGACCTTATTGTGTTGCAAATGCCGTTAAACTCTTATTAAAAATAACTAGAAAGAAGATTTTATAGAGAGTAAAGACAGGCGACCATGACAGTGCCCGATTTAGGATATTATAACTGGAGTTCATTTATTTATTCAGATTGACATTCCGGCTTAATTGATAACATATTACGGGCTTTGTACTGTTTCTTCTTTTCTATATTCTCTGTATATTCTCTGTATATTCTCTATATAGGTCACATGATGCACGTCTTTTTTCTTATGTCCTCGAGGGAGGCTTGTGGTTTGGTTTGGGGCCCGGGGG
>NW_004798529.1:9389-12873 GCF_000002075.1 Aplysia californica | reverse complement strand
CCCCCCAAAAAAAAAGGTTAAATATTACTTTTCTTCGATTACATTATTTTGACCAGAGCCTGATTTCACCCTCGATGCCACACATTTTATTATATAACAGTTTTGTAGCAACGTTTTATTCCGATAACAGCGAGGAAACCTCCTCTTTCTTGCCCCACTCCGCGTTGTCTACAAACTTAGAAAGGATGACGACAAATAAGATTTTCCCATACCCAAAGTGTTCCACCTCATGATACTCCGTCTCTCAAAAACCCTGCACGATTTCGGTGATAGAATGTGTGAAACCCATAGACTTATGGTATCCTAGACTGTGTTCTCTGACGTCGTAATTCCGATTCACCTTTGATCTCACTATCAGTAGATATAAGTTTTAGAACCAGAAAAAGGGCAAGGAGGGAAAGGTTACGCATGAAATGGACTATAACAAAACTGGTGTTTCACTTTTCATTCATGCGCCCATTGTATGGAGCGACGTTTTTAATAGTGAGAAAGGAATGGCAGCCATGATGGTGCATGATTAAAGTTGACGTGGTACAAATCTATGGACTCATTACGCTCCGATCTCAAGGACGCTGGAAGGTTTCAGGGACTGAGTGTGTGAAACCTCAACAGAGTGGCAATAAATAACACCCCGAAGTGCGACGACCAGAGAGTTTACTGACTCTCTAGTGCGACATACGAGTAGAATAGTGTGTTCAGGTTACATGGAACTAATCATTGTTACTGCTTGTTGTTTCGTATAAATGTGTGTGCCCCTGTGAAACGGTCTGTAGCATTAACATGGCCTAACAGACTGACGAAATTCAGAACAGCCTGAGACGACCTTACGCTCTGAAAGCATTAAAATGTTCAACATGGCATGCCTCCTTTCACCCTCTCCCCCTTTCCTGAAATTGATGAATGAGTCTTGAAGATAACAAGAAGCGTAATAAATAATCTTTGTTCAAAGATACCCCATTTGAAAGCGCTATTGAGCAAGGTATTTAGATATGAATGTCTTAAAACAAACAAAAAACAACAACTACAACAACAACAACAAACTAACAAATCAACAGCTGAATCTAAAAAGTGCCCGTATCCTGCAGTTAAATCCTGTTGGCCTTACGCTCTAAGACCAAGAAAGTTCTCTAATTTTTCAGTAGGATTTGTTCGGGTCGTAGGAGAAAATTACTTCAGTAATCCCTTTAAGAACCCAACGGTGTGTAAAGAAAAGACTGTGTTAATTAAACCCACAATGAGGCAATAAATCTCAGCCTATACTCTTAAACTCGGAGCGTCTAATACACTGGAAACTCGTGGAGCGGATACCATTCTTTGCTCTTTAAAAGTGTCGCTGGATGACCAAATAAGCGGTAAAACATAATAAGTCTTGTCACAGTAGTGTGCGTGCGCAACATCTCCTTCTTTGTCCTTCATAATTTGATTTCAAATTGAGTCAATTGCAACGTGAACCGGACTTTCGTGCAAATACCCGGTCTGGGATATTGTAACACAATATATTACAATGTTCAATGAATTGGCAATAAACTGGCAATAAATCTCACCTTATACTCTGAAACTCTGAGTGTCTAAATGTTCACCTCGAGGTGCGACACTAGCTCTGTGTGTGTGCTGCGATGTCGTCAAGATTTTCTGTGTGTCACAAATCATCGTCCTTACCGTCTCTGTGTCAATAAGGGGTTGGGGAGAGAGAGAGAGAGAGAGAGAGAGAGAGAGAGAGAGAGAGAGTCAGCGGTGTTATCAGTCAGCTTTCTGCCTTTCCCGTCTGTTGGTAAACCCACAAATCCCGAAATTTACGTCCGTGCGGGGACTGTCAAATACCTGAAGTGATAAGCTTGGGGCGAACAGAACACACAAAGAGATCTCTAGGCGAACAGAAAGATCTCTAGCACAACCAGACAGATCTCCAGTACAACAGAGAGATCAACACCCAAGCTGTCATTACATTACTAAGGTGCCGGCCTACCAAAAACAAACAACACTTATACAGAACTGAGGAGTGGGACTACCAAAACAAAACAACACTGACACATATACAGACCTAAGGTGTCGGACTACCAAAACCAAACAACACTGACATAGAACTAAGGTGTCGGACTACCAAAAACAAACAACACTGACACATGTACAGAACCAAGGTGCCGGACTACCAAAAACAAACAACACAGATACATATACAGACCTAAGGTGTCGGACTACTGACTACCAAAAACAAACAACACTTTTACATTACTGAGGTGTCAGATTACCAAAAACTAACAACATTGATACAGAACTGAGGTGTCCTACTACAAAACAAACAACTCTTATACATGTACAGAACCAAGATGTCTGACTACCAAAAACAAACAACACTATCAGTTCTGTATCCCTACAACGCGGTCTTTTGGAGAGTCGAGGGGAATATTTGGAGTTAACTTGACACATTCACTGATAGAGCATTATTTGTGTCCTTGTCACTCTGTTTATTACTGCTTTTTTTTTTTTGCTTGCTTTGTTTTGTTTATATCTTTTTCTTCCTTTCTTTCTTTCTCCTTTCTAACCTTTCTATTTCTTCCTTCAGCCGTTAATTGTAAGGGGGGGGGGGGTGAAATACTTGAAGAACCTATGCAAGCTTTGGGCACATTAATGTTTTATGATAACACATTGACATTCGTCCCCTGACTTTCCAAACTGTGTTCGATGGGGGAGTAAAAACACCTACATTTGTCTTACAAATTCTTTCAAAGAATTGCATTAAACGTGCAAAAACCATGCATATCATCTCCAGTATTGCCTGGTGGGTGGGTGGGGGGGGGGGGTGATTTGTTATATCATGGTTTTATCTAAAAGTTTTTAAAACGAAATTTAAAAAGAGGAATAAGTCATCATGTAATGGCATACAGCCTTCAGTACAACTTTGACAAAGATCACCGAAATCGATGCAATGAACTCCTGTCCAAATATTGTTCTTGCTGTAATATCTGATACAAAACCCACAACCCGACTCTGTCCAGTGTTTGCTTTGAGATCGTCGGTTGTTACCGGCTGTATGAGGAATAAAACCCCATGGCTCATGCTATATTATCTCACTGGCTAGACGACGAAATGAGAGAAAATGGATGTGATAATGAAAAATCCATAATCAAATAAAGGGTGGTCCGAGGTCCGGGAATTGTATTTGTAGCTCTCGTTGAAAACGTCACTGGTGTATGGGGCAAACGTTTCCCACTCCGTCAAGTTTACTGAAAATATTATTGTTCTAGTGATGTTTTATAGATTCGTATATTGCCTACCCTCTGTGGTGTAGATTTGAAGACTTTTGGCGTTGCAGGCAAACGATACAGACAATGCGTGTGGGTGGTTGGCGGGCGCCCTGGTGAGTTTGCTCCTTCTTTCCTATAAAAAAAAATATGTCGTCTTTATCTCCCCTCCTTCTTTTTTGTGTTTGTTATTCTCTTGTAACACCTCTAATCTTCGGCACTTATATGACCTTAGTGTTTTG
>NW_004798529.1:5231-9026 GCF_000002075.1 Aplysia californica | reverse complement strand
CATCATCATCATCATCATCATCATCATCATCATCATCATCATCATCATCATCACCATCATCCAGTGCAAGATCTGCGACAAACATCGGCGATCATGGTTCTCCAATCATTCTTTTGCTCGGATGCTCTTTAAAAAACTACGTTTCCCTGATCTTTCTCCGTTACCCATAATTTGTTTAGGTTCCCGAAGTAGGTTGCTCTGGGCCTACCCCTGCCTCGTTTGCCTTCACTTCAATAGAGCAAATAGAACTTATAATTCGGTTTCTGACCTCATGGTTCTAGTAACTCAAAACGGCCGAAAGTATCAGATAGAACTACGTAGTGAATGCTCGATTTCTGAGTGAGGAACTATTTCATCGAGTGTCTCCGTCCGTCTGTCTACTGGAAGCTGAGTACCATCAAATATCTTATATACAAGATAGTTCACTCCTGTCTTTGAGCCAGTTTAAAACACATCCTCCAAATCCGGTGGCGCTCTCTGCGAAAAAGCGCGGACTTTGCAAACAGAGTTATTGTGTGAAAAAAATAATCAAAGTGAAACTAATAAGATGTGCTTTTCCTATTCTTCTTTAGGAAAAACAAAAGAGAGCTTCAAAACAAAGACTGCAGTGCCATCTGAGTCAATTCGCGGACTTTCGCGGACACTTTTTTGGGCTGAGTGAATTATCTCGTTATGTACGATCTTTGGTACCATTCAGCCAGGGTTTTCTCTGACAGACGTAGTCGAAGCAATCTGCCTTCCTACATGGTCTAAATTGTGCCAATGAAGGCTTAATACATTAACAATAATTATTGCAAACATAGTTCTCCATTCTGATACGACGTGGGCGCATAGAATAGACCTGCATTACTGGGAGGTTGGTGGGTGCTCTAGTGTAGCGTGCTCCTTCTTTCCTATCATGCATCTATCGTTTCTATCTCTCCTCCATCTTTTTTGGTACATGTTACTCTCTTGTAACATCTCCAATCTTTGGCACTTATATGACCTTATTGTGTCGCAAGTGCGGTAAAACACTAACTAAAACTAAAGTTCCCCTTTCCGATACGAAGTGGGCACATAGACTTGAAATATAATACCCGAGAGCGCACATTGGTATGGCGACCACTTTCCTCAGAAATAAAAACTTCAACGTCAAACATGTGACATGTGCACAATGGACGTCCAGATGAAGGTTAAAACATCAGTGTCGCTGTAGTCGCGAGGAACCTTTCTCCCCCTGCCCTTCTTTGTGTTGCTTTTGTTAATGTTCTCTTATTACGACATCGTCAGAGTAATATTTGCTCACTCTGGAGTTTTTTCTACGAAAGACAACAGCGTCATTTGATAGGAATAAGCAGGGACAGAACAAGTCAAACAAATTAATGACAGAACAAAGTCTAATGATAAACATGGGTGTATTTGTCTTCTGTCTGTCTGTCGCTTTTTCAGCTTCCTAATTCATGATCATCTCTTTATCTGTCTCTGTGTTAAGTTTCTCCCTGTCTCTCTCTCTCTGCCCTTTCTATCTATCTATCTATCTATCTATCTATCTATCTATCTATCTATCTATCTCTGTCTGTATGTCTGTCTGACTGTCTCTGCACTCTCTCTCTCTCTCTCTCTCTCTCTCTCTCTCTCTCTCTCTCTCTCTCTGTCTCGTTACCCTCATGCATAATGAAACTATCTACCTAATCATGTCCACGTTGATATGATATGATATTTTCAGTTGTGACGGTATGTGCATCACCAGAAGTAGACTGCATCGATCCCTCCCAAATGTAGCAGTCACATTGACACGGCAATGGCTCGCTCTGCCTGTGTCAGACCGCACGTGCAAAGACTGAGTAAATATTGCGCCTGTCTATGTGCGCACCGTGCGGTTCTATTATCCAGATAGGTTCTACATCGTCCAACCATGGTGCGATCGCGTGCGTGCGTGCGTGCGTGAGTGCGTACTTTGGGTGAAAGCTTCCGACTTCCTAGATTCTATTGATTCATCATTAATAATGCTATGGTGCTTCGATGTAAGAAGATTATAGTATAATAATATAAGATCCTTGGTAGCTTACTTGGTTGAACAGAAACATGGGTCTTTTCTTTATGATTACATTTTTTTACGGAATAAGGTGAATTGATTTGTTATAAGGCTGGGCTTTCTTTTTCTTCCTTTTTGTTTTGTTGTCTGTTATTTTATTTTTTTTTGGGGGGGGTTTCATGATCCCCCCCCCCCCCCCCAAAAAAAAAAAAAAACAAACAACCCAGGGCAGGGCCACTGACTGAAGTTGTAAAGGGGGGAAATTAACATGTTTTTATGCAAAGCAGAATTATAAATGGGCTGTTTTATCAATGTCGTGCTCATACTGTGCCGGAACAGCATAGGGGGAACTGCTGCTTTTTCTTTCCTCATCCTTACTATCGTTATTTTTCCTCTACTTCTGTTGTATATTTGTCACACTCTTGTGACCCGCTATTTCCGGGGTGCCTTGATAGTTGAAGCAGACTTTGTGCTGTTGAGGCTAGAAAGGTGAGCACAGAGTAAGCCTGGTTCCTCGTTTGGACTTCTCTGTTGACATCCCCCCCCCCTGGCGCTCATATGCAGTTGCAAGCGCCGTAGAACCTTACTAAAACTAAAACGAGATTGACACTCCGAGTTTGACCTAGCGTCTAGAAATGAAGAGTCTTGGGTTGGCTAGCGTTCCGTGATTTCAAGGAGAAATAGCAGATGTCATTATATATTATTATTTGAATGGGTCGAGTTGCGTGTCTGTGGTAGGAAATATAGACAGAAGATTTGAGACCAGTTAATGCCCACATGGCAATGAAGTTAAAATCTTCTCTAGTTGATGAATGACTGTACTGGATAATAGATAGTTTCTCTAAATAGTTATTTTCTCTCTCTCTCTCTCTCTCTCTCTCTCTCTCTCTCTCTCTCTCTCTCTCTCTCTCTCTCTCTCTTTCTCTCTCTGTCGCTCTCTTTCGCTCTCTCTCTCTTTTTTTTCTCTCCGTGTATGTGTGTGTGTGTGTGTGTGTGTGTGTGTGTGTGTGTGCGTGGGTGTGTGGGTGTATGTATCCCTTTCTTCTTCCCTGTGTCTATCCCCTTCTCCATGTTTCTCTTTTGCCTTGGTGTGCATTGTAAGTGTTTATGTGTGTATGTGTGTATGTGTATGTGTGTGTATGTGTGTGTGTGTGTTTACGTGTATGTGTATGCGTGCATGTGCTTGCGTGTGCGTGTATGTACGTGGGTGTTCCCAGAAGCTGCTCTCTTCCAGTTCTAGCCCCCATAAAAAGCCTAAAACGACAACAAAGCCATGTCAACTGTGTACAGTAATAACCTAATAAGCCTATAACGACAAATCCATTTTTCCGTGGACAGTAATAACCTAATGGAATAAACAAGTGTGCGCTCTAGTTGTTCCAATCGACAAAAAATGAACTACGTAGTCATTGTTTCTACAGAAAACAACACAAAACAAAACAAAACCCCGGAGTACGAACTAAAAGAAAAGCTCCGGTGCTTCGGTGACCTGGCGGGCAACAATTGTAGAAACGGTCGTTGTTGCGAGCAGCCGACATGTCAGCCCGGGGTGGCCTGGGAAAGGCGGGAAACTCCCCGGGGAGGGATGGTAAACTTGCGCGGAACTGGCAGCAGATTGGGGGAGAGTGTGTGGGGGATAGAGAGAGAGAAGGGAGAGAGAGAAGGAAAGAAAGAGCGAAGAGAGACGAAGTAGGGGTGAAAGAGAAGAGAGAGAGTGCGTGAGAGAGAGAGAGAGAGAGAGACAGACAGACAGACAGACAGACAGACAGGCAGAGAGACAG
>NW_004798529.1:3454-4578 GCF_000002075.1 Aplysia californica | reverse complement strand
GGGCCGGGTCGATTTGTTAGTTGGGGCTAGCCAAATTGAGGGCGCAAAGCGGCCATCGTGGCACAAACCGATCGACTCGGTAGGTAACCTTCAATAACAAGACGCGTTTGTTTTCAAGCCTGCGAGTCGCGCGACCGGGTGGGTTGCCACCAATCACAACAAGGCTGAGTCGCGTGTGTATGTTGACACTGCGATGTCAAGTTTGGGCGTTTCTGCGGTAAATGCCATCAACAACTGACAATAATGGAGTCCATCGACTTAGAGAAGATAATAGAAAATTATCGATGTAATCTATGTTTATGGGATTCCAGGCTGCCGCAGCACTGCAACAGGGAACTGCGGAAAGGAGCCATGGAAGCCATTAAGGTTAAAGGTTTCTCTACTTTTAACTTCCAGGTCGTCGGGTCCAATCGCGGCGGGGTTGTAGTGTGCACTGAAACCACTATAAAAACGACCCCGCCCGACCCGATCGCGCGAACGGGCACCCCCTATAAGGTCCTTTGGCGTATTTATTTTTGGATGCCTTGGGCGTTCTCAATGCCCGACTTTGATGACAGTAGATGTGACCGTAGATCACCCAGATCCGGGTACTCATAAAGTGGTATTGATAGTGGGTTACAGTTAGTCTCGTAAGAGGTGTAGTTGGCTGTCGGTGAGAGTCAAGAGTGGGCTGTTCCGTTCTGTAATCTGTACCTTCCAGGCGACAGGCGTGGCGTTCTGCATGATTACGCATTTAGTATGTGGTGCGGTGATGTCGCGGACCAGGGGTGGTGGCCAGTTCGTTTAGTTTTAATAATAATATGACATTTATATATAGCTCTCAACCCCGATTAAAGTCCACAGGCTCTGAGCCCCTTTTTTTTAGTAAGATTTTTACAGCACTTGCTAGACAATTGGGTTAAAGTAACGAAGATCAGAAGTGTTACAAGAGAATGACAAACACAGAAAAAGGAGGAGAGATATATGGACGACCATAGATGTTTGATAGGAAAGAAAGAGCAAACCACACCAGAGCACCCGCCAACCACCCACCCAGGGCTGGCTCTCTCTCTCTCTCTCTCTCTCTCTCTCTCTCTCTCTCTCTCTCTCTCTCTCTCTCTCTCTCTCTCTCTCTCTCTCTCTCT
>NW_004798529.1:2304-3354 GCF_000002075.1 Aplysia californica | reverse complement strand
GGGTGGGAGGGTCAGCTGTAGGTTAATAATTAGACCTTCTGTTGAAAGCGTGGTGCTTATTAAATTTTCAGTCCAGTGCATAGTGGTGAGTTTGAGTGAGTGACCCTTTTCTGCGGTGAAATATTCTAACCTTCTCCAGGTAAATTGTTTTCAAACACTTTCTTTCAGAGCACCAGCTATTGTGTCAATTCATAAGTTTAGTGTCTGAAGATTTGCTGAGCTATAGCCTAGTTCCCGAATTCAAGAAATATTCTGAGTGAAGAGCAAAGCATCTCAGACGGACAAAATTCTCAGCCTGGCCGGATTATTATAAATGACAAATATCTTCGTTCTCCGAGTAAATAATAATAGATAACATTTGTATAGCACAAACACCCGCTCAACAGCAAGCTCTATGCCTTTTACAATTTATACTATTACCTCAGCAGACCTGAGAGCATTCTGAAACAACCTCAACTTCCTAGGAAGCATACAGTGCAAGCAGCCATTTATAGGCGCTAAAACACAAACACACTGACAACTGACGAGATCTTTCGCTGTCTATGGCCGGGTACCCTTTCTCACCTGGGTGAAGTGAGGAAAATTTGTGTAAAGTGCCTTTCCCAGGCACACAACGTTGGGCCCGCGACTCGAACACCCGAACCCGCAACCTCACGATTACGAGTCCGGTAGCCTAACCACTAGACCACCGACGCTACATGTAAACATGTAAACGTTGTTGCAGTTTTTGTTTGTTTGTTTTGGTCGTTTATTTCTGGACGTCGATTTCTCTTCAGATCTTGTGGTTTTGCTCAGACTGGAAAGGGGATGCCATTTTTATCAGATAATGGGGCTGTATAGAACCTCTTTGCCAGGGCTCTGACAATGTTGGAGATCGAGAGACGAGATTGATCGTTAATGTTTTACACCGCTTTCGACAAGATTAAGATCATTTTTTGGGGCAGGCTGGTTCGAACTTGCCTATCAGGGCCAGTTTTGGCTGAAAGGGAAAGACAGAAACAGAGAAACACACACACACACACACACACACACACACACACACACACACAG
>NW_004798529.1:0-976 GCF_000002075.1 Aplysia californica | reverse complement strand
TTGTCGTCATTTCACGTTCTGCGTACTCCCCTGTATGTGCCTACTCCAGTTTTAGAGCGGATGGTTGGAGGGTGCTACTTACTGGTAGATCCTACTTCTTTTCTTTCCTTCTGTTGTTGTTGTCTTTCTTCCCTGCACGAAACGACCGTTGTTGTGTTGTTGACGGTTGTGCTTCTCTCTACTCGAACAAATCATCAAGCAAACAAAATAGCAAAAGGAGGGTGCCACCGGTAGGTCCTGTTTCTTTTCTCTCCTTCTGTTGTTTCTGTCTATCTGTCTTGCATCTTCCCTCCAAGAAATGACCGCCATTATGTCGATGTGCTTCTCTATACCCAATCATCAGTTTTCGACGTATAGGAGTTTTTGTCAAAGCTGTCAAGGCTGTTGAAATATCTTCCCTATTAGCCCAAAATCATTATTATGGCTAATACCCATTAGGTGGGTGGTTGGCGGGTGCTCTGGTGTGGTTTGCTCCTTCTTTCCTATCAAACATCTGTCGTCTTTATCTCCTTTTTTTCTTCTTTTTTGTTGTTGTTGTTGTTTGTTTGTTACTCCCTTGTAACACCACTAATCGTCGGCACTTATATGACTTTATTGTGTTGCAAGTGCCGTTTAACTCTAACTAAAACTAACACCCATCAGTTTTAAAAGAGGAAAAGGATACTGTATGAAGGTATACCTGTTTTTATTTTATAATAATATGGAGGTGTTTATTTATTTATTCAATATTTTTCCCAACAGGTCTCATGAGGGAAATCAGTTGCCTTGCCGGGCTCAAGTTAGTGTCTCAGGTGAGTATCCGGAGAAGATCATTTGATTTTTGTTGTTGTTGTTGTTGTTGTTTGTTTTGTTTTTGTGAGTTTGTATTTTTAGTTGTGTTTTTTTTTTTGGGGGGGTAGATTTACATTTACTGGTAGACTTCATCACACCTTAACTTCCTTCTCTCCATCAGTATTCAGTCACTCTAAACTTCATA
>NW_004798528.1:140275-141261 GCF_000002075.1 Aplysia californica | reverse complement strand
TGGTGTTGCTGTTGTCGTCGTCGATGTTGTCGTCGTCTTCGTAGTTCTTGTAGTTGTTGATGTTGTTGTTGTTGTTGGTGATGCTCCCGTGTGACGTCACACAAACCCGGCCAGTGGCGAGCACCTCCAGTACGTGGTGCAGTGGAGGAAGGGCACGGCCGGGAAAGAGTGAGTCGGGGTTCAAAGAGTTTTAGTGGGATCTTTTTAATTCCTGGCTTTTGTTTTATTGTTTTTTTTGTATGTTTGTTTTGTATTAGTAGTTGTTGTTTGTTGTTTGTTGTTTGTTTGTTTTGTTGTTGGAGCCTGCTTATTTTGCTTGTTTGTTTTTATTATTGTTATGGTTTTTTAAAATTGTTTTTGTTTTTTGTTATCGTTATTGTTGTTGTTGTTGCTGTTGTTGTTGTTGTTGTTGTTGTTGTTGTTGTTGTTGTTGCTGTTGTTTTTGCTGTTGTTGATGATGATGTTGATGTTTGTGTCTTTTTTATTCTTTTTTATTCTGACACTTTTACAGTCCTTTTGACAGAATATAGGTCAATATCAACATCACCATCCCCACCCACATCATTACCATCATCATCACCATCAACAAACACTACAGTACAACCACCACCACCATCACCATCAACACCAACGACAACAACATCACCACCACCATCATCACTATCACCACCATCATCGACAACAACATCAAGAACAACATCAGTACCATCACCACCATCAACAACAGCAACAACAGCAACGACAACAACACCACCACCACCACCACCATTAACACCACCACCACCATCTTGTTTCAGTGAGCGTCTCCTGATGAAGATAGACGGATACCGACGTCAGGTGCACATGCCGGCCTATGAGGGGAGGGTGGAGCTGGTCAACAAGGCTTCTCTCAAGGTAAGATCTCTCTGTCTGTCTGTCTGTCTGTTTCACAGTACTATAAATAATTAATAAATAAATAAATAAATAAATAAATAAATAAATAAATA
>NW_004798528.1:137331-138855 GCF_000002075.1 Aplysia californica | reverse complement strand
CTTCTGGCAACTTCTCGGGCTCCAACTCCATCCTGCAGCCATGCCATAGCTCTGGTACAATCAAAGTCTCTCAGCTTTTGTCTTGATGGCATGCTGATGCGATACCGGATTTCGCTCAAACTGTGGCTTATATTGCCACCAAAGTGAGCACAGTTCGAGACCGTACGTCTGTTTATGACGTGCACCAGAAATTTTAACTGAGGAAAGTCCTTGGTGTCGCACACAAGTCGACAAAAAACAGCATATTTGGCTAAAATTCCCCGAGGATTTCCGTGCTGCACGTGGTGGTTTCAGTCCTTTAATAAGCTTTACAGTATGCATTGGTAACCCATTGACACTATCACAGCAAAACAATTTGAAACATTCTTTGCCATCTTTTTTCCGGATTAAAAAAAAATCCAGGCTGTCTGTCAACTGAACTAATTTGTTGAAGTCTGTGTGACCTTGTTGTGTTGCAAGTGCCGTAAAACTCTTTCTTTAAAAATGTTGTTGTTGTTGTTGTTTTTGTTATTGTTGTTGTTGTTGTAAGGTTTACTTCATCGATGGACAGGACAACAACAAGAAACGTCCGACAAACAGTACTTGGATCTTTCTTACGGTCCACTGTGAGTACTGTACTTGCTGTAGTTGTTGTTGTTGTTGTTGGTGGTGGTGGTGGTGGTGGTGGTGTTGACGTCTATCGTCTTTATCTCGCCTTCTTCTTCTTTTGTGTATGTTACTCTCTTGTAACACCTCTAATCTTCGGCACTTCTATGACCTTATTGTGTTGCAAGTGGCGTTAAAAAAAGTTGTGTGTTGTTGTTGTTGTTGTTGTTGTTGTTGTTGTTGTTGTTGTTGTTGTTGTTGCTGTTGCTTTTGTGTGGTTATTAGTGTTGACGCTGGTGATGAAATGATGATGGTGTTATTTTTGTTGTCGTTACTGTTATTATTGTGGTGGCTGTGTTATTACTGACATTGTTTTTGATGATCTATAATGTTCTTGCCTGACCATGCCATGTCATAAAACACAGTATTATGTACATGTTATAATAAAGACAGACTGGACATTTCCGGACAAAGAAATATGGATACATGATATTGTCGGTGAAAATGTCACCAAAAAAAAAAAAGATACCTGTATATCCGGAGGTGGGGGGAGTGGGAGGAGGGGGAGGGGGGTGATGATGACTTGGATGGTTCTAAAACTTTATGGAGCGTGGCTGTGTCGTCTGGTGTTTGATGTTGTATGAACGTAGAGGGAATGAAGGTTTTGTGGGTGGTTGGCGGGCGCTCTGGGATGGTTTGCTACTTCTTTCCTATCAAACATCAGTCATTCTTATCTCCCCTTCTTCTTTTATTTGTGTATGTTACAAACAAACAAACAAACAAACAAACAAACAAACAAACAAACAAACAAACATCAGGTAAACCACCCCAAAACCGCAAAACACAAAAGACAAATATAAAGGGGGCTCTCGTGGCCTAGAGGTTAAGGTGTTGGCCTCTCATTCAAAGGTCCCGGGTTCGAATCCGGGTAGCGACTGA
>NW_004798528.1:130991-132114 GCF_000002075.1 Aplysia californica | reverse complement strand
ACACGCACAAACACACAGAGAGACACACACACACACGTACACACACACACACACACTGAAATAAATGGCTTGTCTATCCATCTATTCGTCAGTCTATCTGTCTAGACGTCTGTCTGTCTGTCCGTCAGTCCGTCCGTTCGTCCGTCTGCCTGCCCGTCCGTCCCTTTGTCTGTTCGTCCGTCTGTGCCTCTGAGGAAGGGAAATTACTGTGAGTGGCTCTGGTATAGCTGAATTAATTCTCCTTTCTACTGTCGCCATGTTGGGTGCTATTGTTATTGTGTATGTGTGTATTGTACTCCACTAGAGTTTGGACGGTGGTTATGTAAAGAGAGAGGGTCTGTATGATCTATCTATCTATCTATCTATCTATCTATCTATCTATCTATCTATCTATCTATCGGTCGATCTATCTATCACAGAGAGAGAGGGGGGAGGGAGAGAGAGAGACAGAGAGAGAGACAGGGAGAGAGACAGAGAGAGAGAGAGTAAAACTCATAGGCGACTAAGGCAAGAAAAGTTGGTGGTTGGCGGGTGCTCTGGTGTGGTTTGCTCCTTCTTTCCTATCAAACACCCATGGTCCATATCTCTCCTTCTTCTGTTTTGTGTTTGTTACTCTCTTGTAACACCTCTAGTCTTCGGCACGTATATGACCGTATTGTGTTGAAAGCGCCGTAAAATCTCTATTAAAACCAAAACGTCCCTTTGTCTGTCCGTTCGGGTCCGTCTGTGCGTCAGTCCCCATTATGTCCGTCTGTCTGCCAACCTGCATGTCTGTCTCTCTACCTCTCCATCCGTCCCTCTGTCCGTCCGTCTATGCTTCCGTCCATGTGTCTGTCTGTCTGTCTGTCTGTCTGTCTGTCAATCTGTCTGTCTGACTCTCTATCTCTCTGCCTATCTTCCACCAATTACCCATCATATTATCTGAGATATTACCCTCCAGCTGTCTAAAACTCACCCATCAGTCCACCCAGCCTTCATGCCATTAACTCATCAACCTCTAATCTTCGGCACTTATATGACTTTATTGTGTTGCAAGTGCTGTAAAACTCTTACTAAAACTAACTCATCAACTGTTCCCAACACCTTTCATTCACTTATCTGTCTGTAGTTCCGCGTCACCTCC
>NW_004798528.1:127991-130387 GCF_000002075.1 Aplysia californica | reverse complement strand
CCCACCCACCCACACAACTTTAATGCAGTCAAAAACGCATGGCGCAACTTATTGGGAAATATCTCCTAACCTATCGAACATAGATTCTCCAACTTTTGCACAACGACTTACATCAATCTGTCTTAACAGGTGAATATTTCTTCAAACTCTTGCACTCTGTATTCTAGAAAATTCCTTAACAAACACTAATAAAAAAAATCCCAGTCGATGGTTTCTACAGATTTTCACCAGTTTACAGCTCGGGCAATATCGCTTTTATAAGCTAGTCTGTCTTTTTTTTTCTAATCGCAATAGTACGCTTATTGAACGAATGTTTAGGGAACCTTTAGTTCCCCCCAAAATGTGTTCATTATAAACATATTTTAGTAAAAAGTTTTGCCACTAAAAGTGTCATTGGTGAGCTGTGACGTAGGCCATAATAATATGTGTATTCAAACTGTGTGTGAGGAGCGGGATGTGCTGTGAACAATCGCAATTTCCGCGTGATGGAGATTTATAGTCATCTTCATCATCATTGCCTTTCTCACCCAGCACCAGGGTATAGGCCACGGACAAACACTTTCTCACCCTGCACCAGGGTATAGGCCACGGACAAACATTTTCTCACCCTGCACAAGGGTATAGGCCACGGACAAACACTTTCCACCTTTCTCTATCCTGGGCTAGCCTCTTGGTGTTATTCCATGTCTTCCCACTTTTCTGTACATCGATTTCTGTGATTCTTCTCCAGGTTTCACGCGGTCTTCCCCTTGATCTCTTATCCTGTGGGTTCCAATCCAATCCATTTAAATTTATTAAATTTATAGTATTGTATTTTAATTTATGAAAAAACTTTTTAAATCAGGCCTCAATTGTTGTGGGAAAATAATATGATAAAGTTAGGACAAATTGATACAAACAGTTGCGCAAAGTTTGGGTGACATTGGTTCACCCGTTAAAGAGATATTGGAGGTGGCCTAGTGGTTAGGCTCTCGGACTCGCAACCGTAAGGTCGTGGGTTCGAATCCCGTCAGGGGCCCGACGTTGTGTCCTTGGGAAAGGCACTTTACACGAATTTTCCTCACTTCACCCAGGTGGGAATGGGTACCCGGCTATAGACAGCGAAAGATCTTGTCAGTTTGTTAGTGTTTGAGCGCTTAATCGGCTGCTCGCACTGTATGCTTCCTGGGAAGCTGAGAATGTTTCGGAGTGTTCTATGGTCTGCTGGGGTAATAATATAGTGTAAAGCGCATAGAGTCTGCTGTTGAGCGTGAATATGCGCTATAAAAATGCTATTTATTATTATTATTATTATAAGTTGCGCCACGAATTTTTGACCGCACTATAATACGCCAGTACTGCTGTGACGTCAATCATAATGTCACCAAACCTCAAAAGACAGAACACAGTTGCGAGCGCCGTAAAACTTCTACTAAAACTAAGGACAGAACGCACTTTCTATCTGTGTTTGTCAACCTATTTACCTATACAGACCGGAATAGTGGTTGGAGGGTGCTTTGATGTGGTTTGCTTCTTCTTTCTTATCAAACATCTATCGTCCTTATCTCCCCCTCTTTATTTTTTATATTTGTTACTCTCTAGTAACTCCTCTAATCTTCTGGCGCTCATATGACCTCATGCAGTTTCGAGCGCCGTAAAACCTCTACTAAAACTAAACTAAACCTGTAATCTTCGGCACTTATATGACCTTATTGTGTGGCAAATGCCGTAAAACACTTACTAAAACAAACAAAGAGCCCGAAATCTCCACACCGCCCACCCACCTGTAAATGAAATATTTCCGAGCCAAGCACAAACCAGTAGCTGTCAGTCACTACCCGGGGTAATCCCTGCGCCCACATCGAAAACCTCACATCCCACTTAAATAGCCTAATGGAATCGCCCACGTATATGGCATAATAGCTTACATAAATAGCTTAATAGCTAACATAAATAGCCTAAAAGCTAACATAAATGGCATGATCGCCCACTCGTGATTGACAGGGGTTCCAGGCTGCTGTCAGTGGGTGGTTGGCGGGTGCTCTACTGTGGTTTGCTTCTTCTTTTCTATCAAAACGTAATCTGTGGTCCTTATCTCTCCCCTCCTCCTTCTATTTTGTGTTTGTTACTCTCTTGTAACACCCCCGATCTTCTGCCGTAAAACTCTTACTAAAACGAAAAGCTGTCAGTTAAAAGTTCGTTTAGTCTGAGGCAAGCACACCGGACATTGTGGCAGTCTTTCTCTCCTTCTTTTTCCTTTTGGCTCTCTGTCTTCATTCTTTCTTCTCCCACTCATTCCCTCTTCCACCATCTCGTTTTTTAAATCTATCTATCTATCTATCTATCTATCTATCTATCTATCTATCTATCTATCTATCTATCTATCTATCTATCTATCTATCTATCTATCTATCTAA
>NW_004798528.1:123221-125013 GCF_000002075.1 Aplysia californica | reverse complement strand
CCGAGGACAAGCTTCTGTCTAACCGCTCCCGCCCGCCTGCCATTTATGTCCCGACATTATGAAATGTGCGCGTAATCCGAGGCAAAATCCGAGCGGGCCCCTTTAAGTAGTCCGCGCCGCCACTTAAAGAACCAGGGAACCCCTGGACGAAGAGGTGGTCACGACGTGGTGAAATCAGGCGCTCGTCTTTTTTAGTTTTACTAGAGGTTTTACGGCGCTCGCAAGTGCCTAAGGTAATAGGAGCGCCAGAAGATTCGAGGTGGTACAAGAGAGTAACAAACATAAAAAAAAGAGAAGCGGGAGGGGAGATGGATAGATAGATGTTTGATAGGGAAGAAGAAACAAACCACACCAGAGCACCCGCCAACCACCCACAGGCGCTCGTCAATTTTGGGGCTTATGGGGTTATTGATAACATCTTAAAGCCTTTTCATTTGCCTTCCTTTTGGTGAAAAAAATATCCATCTATGTTGAATAGAAATCGAAATATTAGTGATTGAAGGGGGGTCAGGGTCGCCTGGTTTCAGAGGTGAAATTAGCGAGAGAGGTGGCCACCAAAGTTTGGTGATTTCCATAGCTTGAGAGTCCTTGGAAATTGAAAATTGACATTTTGTGTGTCTTTAATCAATGTTTTTCAGTAATATCCATGCAGAAATATGTTCTTAAATGGATATAAAAAGCGTTGAGGCCAAAGAAAAAAGAAAAGAAAATTAGAAAAAAATGGTCAGAAAATGCCAATATCTTTGATTTCATTATTTTGACGAGCGCCTGATTTCACCACGATGCCTCACTTTTACAAGAGACGAGGAATCAATAGGCGCTGATGGAGGGAGGCATTAGTCCCAAACCATCTGCATTGCCGTCTTCCTATCAAACAGAGACCCTCGCTCCAAAATCTTTTGATCGGATAGAATATTATTGGTTTTCATATTATTTTACGGGGAGTACTTTTTTAACGACAAAAACTATAAAAAAAACTTTGTAAAAAAGACCAATGACGAGGGAAACGAAAGGGGAACAGAAATAAGATAAAACGGAGAGATGTGAGGAACAGTTTGACAGGCCACGCCACGCCACGCCACGCCACGCCACGCCACGCCACGCCACGCCACATGACGTGATGAAACCACATGACGTGACGAAACCACGCGACGTGACGAAACCATGTGACGTGACGAAACCACGTGACGTGACGAAAACACGTGACGTGACGAAAACACGTGATGTGACGGAACCACGTGACGTGAAGGAACCACGTGACGTGATGAGACCACGTTATGGAATGGCTGGACATTTCGCACAGAAGGGGGTTAACAGTTTTTTTAAAAAGGGTAGTTTGGGGTTGGGGGGGAGGGCAGACAGGAATGTTAACGTGTGGTGAGAATGGTAGAGAGCAGACGTGGTAATCACCCACCCCCCTTACCCCTCCCGCAATTAAATAAAATAAATTAAGAACAAATCAATATTTTAAAAATTTATAAAGCAAAAAAGATTTTAATTATAAAAATTGAAATTGAATAGATTAATGATAAAAAGAAAAAGTATGAAATTTTTTTTATAAATGAATAAATAAATACATAAATAAATAAATAAGAACACGATAAATGATTTTAAAAAGAAAGTATGCAAATTCAATTAAAGACGTTAAAAGATAATATATTTTCATTTTTGGAATCCCATTTCCATGCAGTGGGAACCCAGGCATGAATATAGACGAGCTACATTAAGATCTCAAGGACAAGGGAAGACAGGAAGACGCGAATGAAGGAAAAACAATGTTCTACATGTATGC
>NW_004798528.1:121745-122928 GCF_000002075.1 Aplysia californica | reverse complement strand
ATCTATCTATCTATCTATCTGTCTGTCTGTCTGTCTGTCTGTCTGTCTGTCTGTCTGTCTGTCTGTCTATCTATCTATCTATCTATCTATAACCTATTCTACACCTACGGTTTCTGTGGGTGGTTGGCGGGTGCTCTGGTGTGGTTTGCTTCTTCTTTCCTATCAAACATCTATCGTCTTTATCTCTCCTCCTTCTTTTTTTGTGTAATTTGTTAAATGTTACTCTCTTGTAACACCTCTAATCTTCGGCACTTATATGACCTTATTGTGTTGCAAGTGCCGTAAAACACTTACTAAAACTTTTTAAAAACTCTTTCGTCTTTGTGGCGTGGGTAGCCTAGTGGTTAGGCTACCGGACTCGTAATCGTGAGATTGTGGGTTCGGGGGTTCGAGCCTCAGCTCGGTCTGACGTTGTGTCCTTGGGAAAGGCACTTTGCACGAAATTCCCTCTTGGCTCGTTCCTATCGGAGACGGACGTTAAACTAGGAGGTCCCGCCCCTTAAATAACCTAATAGTGTTCATAGGGGCGTTAAACCAATACCACTTTTTTCTTTTGTCTTTACGGAAAAAAAAGAGCAATGTTGCGGGTCGAACATCCAGAGGAAAATGTCAACGAAACAATTTCCTCCACCCCTGGCCGATTTCGATTTGGGGAAACGACTCTAGGTGAGTAGTTTGCGCGTGAGCAGAATGATCGTGCCCTGTGGCAGCGTCACTAACTGCCGGGGACCCGCTCACAGCAGACGTAGAGCTTACGGCTATTTACGTCGTTTCTTAAAATTGTTGTTAATTTTTTTTTTATTATACCCTGTTCACGTTGTCCGTTTGATGAGTTTGGTGCGTTTGATACATCTGAAGCATTTGATTAGTTTGATGCGTTTGATACATTTGATGCATATAATTAGGTGCATTTGATACATTTGATAAATTTGACAAAATTCCTTCATTTGATGCGTTTCATACTTTTGATTTATTTGATTAATGTGGTACGTTTCATTCATTTGATACGTTTGATCCGTTTCGTACGCTTGATGCGGTTGATTCATTTGATAAATGTGTTACTTCTGATTGGTTTGATATATTCGGGATCGGCTATGACTTAACAATTTTCCTTCCTGAAGGATCAACAGCTGCCATTTTGGCACAGTTTGATCTCATTTTTCAAACACAGGGTTTTTGTTGG
>NW_004798528.1:116548-117744 GCF_000002075.1 Aplysia californica | reverse complement strand
TCGTATGGATACGATAGTAAAACACGACGTATGGATAGGGTTAAGTGATGCCACAGAATTCCCCACGTCGTATGGATACGATAGTAAAACACGACGTACGGATAGGGTTAACGTGTACTAATCTAAAGTACATGAACATTTGACTGCGTGAATAACGATCTAGACCACTATCTGAAGCCATGAACAATACCACTAAATAATTGCCAAGTCTGTGCATAACGGATTTTGACAATTGTATGCCAGTCTACTTTTTCCTCGGAGACAAATATTTATTCTGCTCAGTACAAGCGGCTAGCGAAAACAATTGCATAAAATATGCAAAGTACCGTACTTTTTTTTTTCAATATTCGGTTTGTTCAATACACATTGGTGGGTGGTTGGCGGGTGCTCTGGTGTTGTTTGCTGCTCCTTTCTTATCAAACATATCTATCGTCCTTATATCTCTCCTCCTTCTTATTTGTGTATGTAACTCTCTTGTAACACCTCTAATCTTCGGCTGTTACATGATCTTATCGTGTTGCAAGTGCCGTAAGACTCTTACTAAAACTAAAATACTCTCTTGTAACACCTCTAATCTTCTGGCACTCAAATGACCTTATGCAGTTGCGAGCGCCGTAAAACCTCTACTAAAACAAACATAAAACTAGACTAGGAGACAAATAATAATTGTTGTATTGTTAAGTGCAAGCGGCGGGCATGAACAATTGAAAAAATTGAAAATTCTATGCAAAGTACCTTTTTTTGTTCAATGTTCGGTTGGTTCAATACACATTGCAAAATCGTTCATTGTCCGATCCGTGTTTGTGCCAACAGTGACAACTTATAAAATAAACAACGCTTAAAACATAATATATAAAACAAAACTTAAGACATAAAAACAACGCTTAAAACATATTTTAAAAACAAAATTCAAAACGTATAAAAGCAACGTTTAAAACATGAAAAACAAAACTTAAAACTTGTGAAAAACAAAATTTAAAACAAATGAAAAACAACGCTTAAAATATATAATAACAACATTTAAAACGTATAAAAACAACACTCACAACATCTTTAAAAAAAACCACAATATCATAAAATAAAATGTTTTTATTTGACTTATTATTATTCTTGTTTTGAATGTGTCTCGCGCCCCGCCGCTTGGGACAGATATTGAGTCGATAGTGCCGTAAAACACCTAGTCAATCAATAAGAAC
>NW_004798528.1:111910-113361 GCF_000002075.1 Aplysia californica | reverse complement strand
CCCCTCCTTCCCCTACTCTAACTACCCCACAAATTCCTCTTTCACCTAGCTGCTGTCAACAACAATAATGGCGGACCCCGATATAAGACAACTCCTGACGGCTGTCCTGTCAATACGTCGTTTTGACACACAAACAAACTGCCCATGTTTCCACCCATTCTTTTTTTTTTTTACGTCACAACCAAGCAATCGGCAGTGGGAAGTGCACATGTGGGCTTTTGTTTTTTTGTCTCTGTGCCTGTCTTTCTCTCTCTCTCTCTCTCTCTCTCTCTCTCTCTCTCTCTCTCTCTCTCTCTCTCTCTCTCTCTCTCTCTCTCTCTCTCTTCTCTCTCTCCCTCTCTCTCCCTCCTTTCCACTCTCTCCACCCCCCCTCTCTCCCCCCCCCCTCCATATCTCTCTCTCATGTCGTCTGCTGTCGTCCCCCTCTGCCCCTCAGTCCTGGCTTTGAGCGCCATTTTTCTTCCTGTCCCTGTTTCCGGTCGTAGATCAGCGGTTTGGGCGGGAAAGTCTCCAGGCCTGAGCCGGGTCGTTGGGTGCGGTTTTTCTATCGTTTACGCCCTTGTTATCGAGTTTGATGTTTCTTGTCAGTCTGCTTATTTCTTTGTCTGTTTGTTTGTGTATTTGTTTTTCTGCGCATTTGTTTGTTTGTTTTTTACATTTGTTTTCTTGATTGTTTGTTATTCTATGTTTGCCTTTGTTGGGTTTTTTGTGCGTTTTTTCTAGTATTTTTTGTTGTTGTTTTTTGGTTATCGTTGTTAATTTCTTCCCCTTTTATGGGGTTTTTTTGGGGGGGGTATTGATTTTTTAGGAGGGAGGGGGATTTGAGGTAGGAGTCTTAGAGGCAGAAAGGGGTTTGAGGATGGGAGGGGGGTGAGGAGAGGGAGGGGTATTTCCTATTTTGTCCATGAAGTGAAATATTCCTTTAATATGTTTAAAAGACAAATATATTGTGGAAATGTGGAAAAGTTACATACGATTTTCGACAGCGAGAAGAAATATTTGTGACGAAATGTCTGAGCGGTTCAAGGGGTGCGGGGTTTGTTCATTGATGGCCTCGTTTTCGTGTTTGGTGTTTCTTGTGAGTTTGTTTGTTTGTTCATTGATGGCCTCGTTATCGTGTTTGGTGTTTCTTGTCAGTTTGTTTGTTTGTTCATTGATGGCCTTGTTATCGTGTTTGGTGTTTCTTGTGAGTTTGTTTGTTTGTTCATTGATGGCCTCGTTATCGTGTTTGGTGTTTCTTGTCAGTTTGTTTGTTTGTTCATTGATGGCCTTGTTATCGTGTTTGGTGTTTCTTGTGAGTTTCTTTGTTTGTTTGATTGTTTGGTTGTGTATTTGTTTGTTTGTTTGCTTTGTTTATTTGTTTGTTTGTCTGTGTGTTTGATTGTTTTGGAGTTTTTTTGCCTTTGTTGACATTGTAATGTTATATTGTATATGTTTTTTTGTTATCGTTG
>NW_004798528.1:107043-110169 GCF_000002075.1 Aplysia californica | reverse complement strand
AGAGAGAGAGAGAAAGAGACAGACAGAGAGAGAGACAGAGACAGAGAGAGAGATAGAGAGAGAGAGAGACAGAGAGAGACAGAGAGAGAGACAGAGACAGAGAGAGAGAGACAGACAGAGAGAGAGAGACAGACAGACAGAGAGAGAGAGAGACAGAGAGAGAGAGGGAGGGTTAAGAGAGAGAGAAAGAGAGAGAGAGAGAGAAAGAAAGAGAGAGAAAGAGAGAGAGAAGAGGAGGGGGCAGGGAGGAGTGGGAAGAAAAAGAGGAAGAGAGCGAGTTGGGAGGGGGAGGAAAGAGAAAGAGGAGGAGATGTGGGATAGGGGAGTGGGAGGAGAAAGAGGAGGAGAGAAAGGGGAGTGGGAAGAGAAAGAGGAGGAGAGGTAGGGGAGTGGGAAGAGAGAGAGGAGGAGAGGTGGGATAGGTGGAGGGGGGAAGGGGGAAGTGGGCAGAGGAGGGAGTGGGGAGAGTGTGAAGAGCAAGGAGAGAAGAGAGGAGAGATGGGGTAGAGGGGTGAGGGAGGGGGGGTGAGGGAAGGAGGTGTTGTCAACGATATTCTCACTGCGAGTCTCAGCCGTGTGTGCTGTAAAGGTTTACCTTTCGCCATCGCATGCAGAAGGCGGGAGTTCGATTCCCCAGTGGGCTATCCTGTGTCTTTGTCCAGTCTGTCCTGCTGATGTATGTGTGTCGTGTATGTATCTCTCTCAGCCCCTGGGTGGTTGGCGGGTGCTTTGGTGTGGTTTGCTCCTTCTTTCCTATCAAACATTTATCGTGGGTGTTTGGCGGGTGCTCTGGTGTGGTTTGCTTCTTCTATCCTATCAAACATCTATAGTCCTCATCTCCCCTCCTTCTTTTTTGTGTTTGTTACTCTATGACCTTATTGTGTTGAAAGTGCCTCAAACTCTTGTTTAAACTAAACACGTTTGTCTCTCTCTCTCTCTCTCTCTCTCTCTCTCTGTCTCTCTCTTTCTCTCTCTCTCTCTCTTTCTCTCTCTCTTTTTCTGTCTGTCTCTCTCTCTCTCTTTCTCTCTCTCTTTTTCTGTCTCTCTCTCTCTCTCTGCCTGTCTTTCTCTCTCTCTCTTTCTCTCTCTTTCTCTCTCTCTCTCTCTCTCCCTCTCTGTCTCTCTCTCTCTTTCTCTCTCTAGATCAAGTGTCTCTGTCGAGTCTGCCCAGCAAATGTATGTATCTCTCTCAGCCCGTGGCTGGTTGGCGGGTGCTCTGGTGTGGTTTGCTTCTTCTTTCCTATCAAACATCTATCGTCCTTATCTCCCTTTGTGCTCATGTGACCTTATTATGCAGTTGCGAGCGCCGTAAAACCTCTACTAAAACAAACTAAATATCTTCTTTTTCTCGTAACACTTCTAATCTTCCACACTTATAATATGACCTTATTGTGTGGGTGGTTGGCGGGTGCTGTGGTGTGGTTTGCTTCTTCTTTCCTATCAAACATCTATCATCCTTATCTCCCCCTCTTCTTTTTAATGTTTGTTACTCTCTTGTAACACCTCTAATCTTCTGGCTCTCATTTGACTTTATGCAGTTGAGAGCGCCGTAAAACCTCTACTAAAAAAGAAAATGTTAAAAATTGACATGTTTTGTTGTCGAAATTCTGGCAAAATGTTCTTCTTGCCCCACATCGGTGTTCTATATTTCCGGGGTTTTGAGTGTTTGCAGGGTTGAGAGAGAGAGAGAGAGAGAGAGAGAGAGAGAGAGAGAGAGAGAGGACGCGGTCTATGACATCTCATTTCGCCTTCAGGGATTTTCGCTATTCCTGTCTCTGTTCAAGGCCACGCTTTCTCAGTGGGTGGTTGGCGGGTGCTCTGGTGTAGGATTTCTTCTCTGAAGAAAACTCGCTCTTTGAAAAAGAAATGTGAGAAGTTTGCGTCAGCTTTAAGACAAACAGCTGTCGTGAATATGGCTGTTTGCTGTCTGAAACAGTGGGTGGTTCGCGGGTGCTCTGTTGTGGTTTGCTCCTTCTTCCCTATCAAACATCTATCGTCCTGATCTCTCCTTCTTCTTTTGTGTGTTCGTTACTCTCTTGTAACACCTCTAATCCTCGACACTTATATGACTTTATTGTGTTGCAATCGCCGTAAAACTCTTACTAAAACTAAACTAACAAAAACAAATTGAGAAGCTTACGTCAGATTTTAAGACAAGCAGCTCGTGAATATGGCCGTTTGCTGTCTGGTTCGAGTGTGAGTGACGTCCCTCGTGACTCATTGGAGCAGAGGAAGATAGGACTAACGCTAACATTACTTAAACTACCCAATCCCACATCGTCTCTCATCACCACCATTATATCTAAAATTATCATCGCTTTCTGATCAAAGACTTACATCTAAATGGATGGTTGGCGGGTGCTCCTGTGTGGTTTGCTTCTTCTTTCCTTTCAAACATCTATCGTCTTTATCCCCCTTCCTTCTTGTGTTGTGTTTGTTACTCTCTTGCAACACCTCTAATCTTCTGGCGCTCATATGACCTTATACTATTGCGATCGCCGTAAAACTTCTACTAAATCTAAACTAAATTACTCACCACCAACATTATATCTAAAATCATCATCGCTCTCAGATCAATGACTTACATCTATAATCCTGGAATCTCTATTTGCTGTAACAGTTACTTGTTATACTAAGTATGGACGCAATACATTAGTGGACACTATCATGTAATACGCACTTTTTTTTCTACTAATCAGATGGCGTCAATCTATTTTCAAATAATAAATGGGCAAGAGTTGTTGTTTTTTTTAAAGGGTGTGATTGACGTTAGTGGTGGTGTGGCGAGTAGGCATGCTGAGGACCAGAGTTCGATTCTCGTGTAAAAAGAACAACTTACCTAATAAAGATAGCAGTAAGAAGGAGTTAACGTAGGAAGGGGGGGGGAGGAGGAGTAGGGGAAGAAGGAGGTGGGAAAGGAGAAGACGTAAGAATACATACTAAAAGGTTGAGGAGAAAAAGTAGAAGAAGGAAAAAAGGAGGAGAAAGAGGAGCAGAAGTACGAGAAGAAGGGGGACGAAAAAGAGGAGAAACGGAAAAGGAGGAGGAGGAGGAGAATGAGAAGAAGAGGAACAAGAAGAAGAAGAAGAAGAAGAAGAAGAAGAAGAAGAAGAAGAAGAAGAAGAA
>NW_004798528.1:105511-106943 GCF_000002075.1 Aplysia californica | reverse complement strand
GAGTGTAAATCAGTGAGTGCGCACGTCTATGTACGTGTGTATGCATGTGGGTTTTTTTGTTTTTTTTTATAGTAGAGGGTTTTACGGCGCTCGCAACTGCATAAGGTCATATGAACGCATGTGTGTATGTGTGTGAGAGAGAAAGAGGGGGACAGAGAGTGAGAGAGAGAAACAGGGAGAGCGTTATATTTTTATGTTCGTATGTACAGAGAGAGACAGGGACAGCGTTATATTTGTATGTTCGTATGTACAGAGAGAGGGGAGCGCAGATGTGTAGTAAATGTAATATTTAAATTGAGTGAGTCTGTGTGTGAGTGAGGGGGTGTCTCACATTGTCTCTCCACAGTTAACTCTATAAGCATTCGCAATAAATAAATCAAATTAACCCACACAACTTCGCAACTCCATATCGCACCAACGTCGCGTGGACACATGACGGGCCGAGAGACGACGCAGTACCACAGAGGTAGTTATAGACCTAGTACTTTGTTTATAGTAGCTACATGTAGTACTAGAGTTCGTGGCAGTGATGCCACCCACGTAAACGAACGGGGGCTGAGTGTGTCCACTCTGGAACGCTGAACCAGTGAACCTCAAGGGCAAGATAGGCGCAGTTCAACAGACAGGTGAGTACTTTTCGAGACTCACATGGGGGCGTCTCAGCGGCATAAGGAGGAAATCTTCAAGAAGCTTGCACTGAAATATGGGGGCGGGATGGAGTTTCATATGTGAGGCGTGCTGACAAAATGAGTTACTTTTGGCAAATCCACGAATGTAGATGTCTGCCGAAAACAGGCACATCAAATTTGGGAATTTTCAACTGATGCCGTTTTCTTCAACATTAAAATGTCTTTTATCAAATCGTACAAACCCAACCTATGAAATTGACATAATTCATCTCTGGGCTCATAGGGTTGAAATCTGAGAAGTAACTCATTTTGTCAGCACGCCTCACGACAAACACTAAAGTTCATGGGGAGCGGGGTGGGGGCTCAGATTGTTCATGTAGATTCTAAATGGGGGCACAAGGGCCATGGCGATGAAGGAAAGAAGGCTCCCATGTCTGACATGTGCGACGTCACTGCTGCCAGCTCTAGTATTATACATAACCTCTTTGCGCAGTACCAAGGAGGTTCCTTGCGCAGTACATGTTCAAGTGAGCCTGGCGCGGTAACACCGAGAGACGGAAACCTGCCTCGTCAGCATATTTTGTTACCTCCGTCTGTTTGTTTGAGTAAACGATAATAAACATATCGACACGATAACGGTCATTTAGAACTCGAGGAAAGCAAGAGAGAGACAAACAGCTGATGCACTAGGGAATGGAAAGAAGAAGGACCTATCAGTGGCGCCTTCCAACAACCGTGGGTTTTTGTGTTTCGTTCGTTCTGTTTAGTTTATTAGTTGTTTGTTGGTGTGTGTGTGTGTGTGT
>NW_004798528.1:103382-105285 GCF_000002075.1 Aplysia californica | reverse complement strand
GGGGGGGGTGTACTGTGTAACGCTGGAGTGCGCGCCCCCGCTCAAATGTCTCTATTTAAGGCCCAATATACAGTCCACATTAGAAATAGAAGACATCTTCTGACGCCAGCCTCTCGCAGCGTTGTCAACTATTTCACCGGCTGATTCAGCAACGCTCTTAGAAGAAAAACACTACATTCCAAATGAATGCTGGAACATTGGTGGACAGTAGGAGTAAGTGTTTGACAACCCCATCGACACAATTTAGATAATTCCGAACCACGGCTACTTTCACTCTTGGCCAAATCGGACTACTGAGAGGGATACAAGTCCAAGCAGACATACGGGCCGAGAAAAAATAGCTTCCCAACTCAAAAATGGAACTCACGTCTTCAGCGGAGAGCCTAACCATCACGCCACAGACGTTAGTTTGCAAACATTTACCCTACGGCTTAACTGCATTACGAAAAAGAAAAGTCATTCAGGTCTATAGAAAGTACTAAGCCAGAGTCTGTGACCTGTGATGTATTCACCTGTCATCATGGCCGTTGTAGGTGAGCTTTTTTAATTTTAATTGTAGGTGTTTTTACACGCTCATTAATACACTTTAGATCATTCAGGTGGGGGCTTAAACTTAATTAAACCCTGCCTGTCAGGACAAACCCGGTAAACAGGGATAAAACATCACCCCAAAAAGCCCGAGATACTCGACAAAAATCCTCCCCAGACGGGAATCGAACTCAAGTCTTCTGCATACGATGGCGAAGTATCTACCCGCTACACCACACGCCAGTTCCGTGGCCGTGCCCGTTCGTGGGTGCCCCAGTCCTTGCCACAACAGACAGGCCTCCATCTGTCCAGTTCTCTGCTTTGATGAATTACTTTTATCCTTCAAGGAGCAGACCACTGTCAGCTTTCATGATTTTGTCCCCCAAAAAAGTGCGATGTAGAGAGTCTTCACTGGTTTCTCCTTGCCTCTACTTTGCCATACAGTACCGTTGTCATAAGGTCTGTTTCTATATTTCTACAAATGTATTTGCCACATCAGATATTTGAGCTTCTTTTTGCTGGTCCCATACTCATAGAGCATAATACGCTATACCTGGAGTATTTATAAAGGTTAGGACCAGTGATAATTCCATCCTATCAGAGACAGGATACTCTGAATACGCCTTATACAGATTTACAGTAAATACCGGGGCGCGAAACCCATATCATTACTATAGGCCAAACACCTTAGGAAAAAAACGTCTTTTGGATAAGCGGAAAAAACAACACACATTTCGTAGTAAGCGACCATCAAGACGACCACAATAGCACACACACAGGAATGTTTTCGACCATGGGATAATGACGAAACTGTGTTTTCTTTCTGACTGAAAGACCGCGAGACTGTGCGGAAAGTAATTAACGTTTTGGTTTGTCGCTAGTGAGGGTGAAAAAGGCTCTTCGTCTTGGGGATAACATACAGTCTTTCGATGTGATGTTTTAATCTCTAAAAAAACAAAACGTTAGGGCCTACACGAAAAGACACACAGAGTTCGTCTTGGTTTCAAAATATCAATGTCCAGCACAAAGCTAATCAAAAGTTATTCTACTAAAAATACCATTTTATTTTTTAATGGACGACCTATACACCATACCACAGAAACAAGGTTAAAAAGATTCGGGGATTCCCCCTAGTTAGTGACCTGCGACTGGGATGGTTCATTGCCTCTGCACGTGAAAGACGGGAGTTCAATTCCGGTAAGGTGGGGGTAAATCGAGCGTCTTCGTCTTCAGGCTGGGAAGCCCAGTTGACCCTGATAGGCAGGGTCGAAGCAGGTCCAACCTTAAATGACCTAAACTATGCCGATCGGGGGCGTGAAGCATGAAAAAACAATGTTTTAAAGCTTTAAAAACATCGCTAGTGGACGACTGCTGA